>NW_028119666.1:0-63827 GCF_965119305.1 Pelophylax lessonae
CATTCTGATCCTTGCCTCACTACTTTCCAGAAAAGAGAGAATTATTTCAGAGGAGTCAGAACTATCTGCACCCCATTACCTGGATGACCTCTGTTTTTTCTGCTAATTAGGGCCCTTAATGGTTTCTGGGTGCCTGCTGTGAGTACGGTAAGTGGTCCAAAAAGAAAGCAGTATGCTATGTACATATTATTTTTTCCCTAATAGGGAAGATATGCCCCACAGTCACACAGGCACCTGAAGCCTCTTTCTAATCCTTAATGTACAACTAAATGCTCCACTATGCCAGTTTAAACTGTTCCTGACTACCTGCCGCCGACGTACTGCGGCTGTGCGGCTCTCCTGCGCGAAACAACATAGACCTATGTTGGTCACGCTCCCCCCCCACTCGGCAGCGGGGACTCTGGTGCACAGGGCAGGCCGCTCTGATTGTCACCTGACACCCGCGATTGCTCCGCGCTGCGAGAGAAGGACGGTTAGCTATTGTAAACACAGCTGACTGTTCTTCTCCCTGGAATGATCACAGAGTGCTGGTGATCCTTCTATATAGCATCACAGGTCTCTTTGATCATTTCACAAGCAATGCCCCCCCCCCCCCCCCACAGTTAGAATCACTCCCCTCGGCTCACATTTAACCCCTTGATCACCCACAGTGTTGACCCCCCCCCCCTTCCCTGCCAGTGTCATTATTACAGTAACAGTGCATGACTGCGTAATTGTCCGTTAAAGTAACGCAGTGCCGAATCGCAAAATATGGCCTTGGCTTGGTCTTTAACCACTTTATGCCCGCCCACCGTCAAATGACGGCGGGACGGTGCGACCATTGTTCTGGGCCGCCGTCATAAAGGTCCCCCCAATTGCACCGGTCACCCAACAGTCACCTCATCAGTGCCCAGAAATTGCCACCCATAAGGCTACTTTCACATGTGAGAAATCATTGCAAATCGCGGGGCGCCTGTGCGTTGCCCGTGATTTGCAATAGCACCCCAAGCGCTGTGCGATGTTGACGCGATTTCCGCCTGCCGAATCGCGGTAACATTGCGCAAACAGCGCATGACGATTTCATCTTATATGTTAATAAATAGCCTTTATTAAGACAGAGAGCATTAGATCTCCTTATTTTTTCACCGGATGCCATATATGTCTTGAGAGAGTATCTGGAGGCGGTGATAGGAGGGCTTACCAGGTGACTGTGATTTACCCAAAGCGTATTTGACTCTCAGGAGTCTGTCTCTGAGGTGAGCTGCTAACCTTACATTTGACACATGGATCACTTGGAGTGAAGCATGCAGCACTTTTGATCACACTCACGGATGAAGATTTCAGTTATTATTGTGTCACTTTATTTTTATTCAGTTATTATTGTGTCACTTTATTTTTACTATGTATTGGGACTTTTCATTATCACGGTTTACTTTTTGATTCATTATTGATTTTATACCTTTTATTTTGGAGAAGATTTGGTCACTTTATATCAATTATTAATTTATTACACAGCGATTGTTTTATTCACTTAGCGCAGCAATATTATTTATTCAGTTATCTTTAGTGTTTTTGTGTTTGGCACTGATTGCTTGCAGCTTTGTGCACATTATTTGTATTATTGAATTAGGGCTTGCGCTGATTATTTCAATTTATCATTGTCATTCATTTATGCATTGGCTCTTTTTGTTACCCTGATGTACATTAGTAATGACGATAATCTTTTGATCTAGCATAACTTGCTTATGCATTTTGAAAATATTTCTTTACATGTTTTTGACCATATGAAATTCTCAAGCAAGGTAGATCAATTCCTTTATTGACAGTTCAATCCCAAAGGCAATAGGAACAATCTTTTGACTACCACTTCTAATGCTTTAACAATCCTGTATTCTTACTTTTGAGTGTAAGTCCACACTAAAACTAAAATCCCTGCAATATAGACCTCTACGATCTAACACTAACCTTTCTAGCCCTGTAAAGAAGAAATCAATATACATTTTGAAGCCAATCAGTTCCGGTCTCCAGCGGCAGGAGCTCTGCAGAGGACACAGCCAACAATGGCTGTGAAAGGAATGGTGAGTGATGTCACCCATGCACTTACTATGGGTCTTCTGCTGTCGGTTGTGTCCTCTGCACTCGCCTCTACAGTGAAGCAGCGGCTGACAGCTCAGCATGGGATCGGGTCGGATCGGCTTCAAAAAAGGTTTGTGTACTGATTTCTTCTTTACAGGTCTAGATAGGTTAGTGTTAGATTGAGGAGGTCTGTAGATGCAGAGATTTTAGTGTTAGGGTGGACTTCTACTTTAACTTTCTGCCCCGGTTCACACTTGTGCGAGTGCGGGGTTCGCATGTAATGTCGGAGCGCACTGCTCCTTCATTACATGCGATCGGCGGTGCGAGTTTAGCCATACACTTTGTATGGCTAAATTCGCACCCGCACCCGCAGCAAACTCGCACAGGACCCTTTTTGGCAGCCACATCAGGATCGGATCGCACTTCGGTTCACACTTGTGCGATCCGATCCTGTGCGAACTGCAAGATCGCACTGCGATATGCGATCAAACTGGGGGTGTTGTTAAGATTACATTGACACCCCCAGCGTATCGCATATGGCAGTGTGAACTGCCGGGGGTGCGTGTGCGATGCGGGTACAGGCTGCGGATTCACAGCCTTCCCACATCGCATAAGTGTGAACCGGACCTTAACTATCTTAACTTTCTTACTTTAAAACCAAGAATGAAAATGTAAAATGTTGCAACTTAGCAGTAGTTTGATGTTGTGGTTGCATTTGGATTTGTTTTTTAATAATGTTTTCTAGTAATACAGAAATGTCTCCTATCTTCTTAATAAACTGTATTTCATCTTCTTTTTAGAAACTGAGGGGCATCCTGCACATGGTGTGTATAATTAAGATTTGCTCTTGGGTTTCTTTTGAAAGGTCTTAGCGATATTTTCAGGCCAAGTAATATGACATTTTATAGAAACATGCAGACTCTAGAGAACTAGCTAATTTTATTTTGTAAAAAACAAATTGACAAATTGCTCCCTTGAACTGCAACTTTTCTCCTGTTAAACGGCATCAGTGTTATATTGGTTAAAAACACAGTATTATTGTCTGCACTATATTGCACATTGCATATATTGACATAGCGATTTTACAGTTAGACATATAAATCAAGGTTGTGCATAAGGAGACATAATAGAGGAATATAAATTGTTTTTCCAAACTTATAACCAAACACAAAGGGGGCTGAATTTTAGCACATTCCGCACCCTGTTCATCGACAGATTTAGAAGTGGCATTTCTACAGCTTCTTATATGACAACTTTTCACTGTAAGCTTCTAAGGGTGCTTGCACCCACAGCATCCCTAAGAGCCATTGACATAATCCCCTCTTCTTTTAAGCAAAAGGGTGGGATAGCAGTGACATCACTGACATTGACCAAAATGGCCATGTCCATATTTGTTCAATGATGCTACCACTATCCCCACCCCTTCCCTTATGAATATGATGACAGCTCAGGACACTGTCATTTGACTAGTGGCACCATCAGGATCACTTGTCTGCCTGTTTTCTTTTTTTGACAAGTCAGCATGACGATGGAATTACAATGAGGAACATTATGTGGTGATTTCTATTTTTTTCTATTAAAGAACTTGTCAAACATTAGGGTGTCTTTATTTCTAGTTTTTTTTTTTTCATGAAGGACTAGGTGTACTATGTGCCTTATACTCCTTTACATAGGGGGTATCTGGGGGCCTCCTTATTTTTAAAGGGGGATACCAGATTCTGATAAGCCCCCTGACTGCATACCCCCACAACCAGCAGCCAAGGTTGTGGGGATGAGGTCCCTATTGTCCTCATTGCCACGGGATCAATGGGGACATGGCAGGGCACCCCCACATTGAGGGCATATGGTTCAGGTAAAGAAGGAGGCCACAAACCTGACCCTCCCTTTCCTGGCCAGCCAGGCTGCATGCTCAGATTCAGGCTCTTGGATGGATTTATATGGAGGGGGCTCACAAATTTTTTTTTTTTTGCCCAGAGTCCCCCTTAAACCTGCACCAGACCCTAAAGCAATGCACCATACATTAACCATCTGGCACTCTAATAAATATTTTAGCAAACTTATTTTGCCACATTTACCCTTACTACCACTTCTAGGAAACCCATGCTTCCCCCCAGGCTTGGAATCACCAAGAACATTCCATTGGTTGACATTCAACACATTTTGATCTTTGAAAATATCTGTTATGACACACCTAACCAAATTACCATTATCTACAGTATTTCCAACTTAATCACCTGTCCACCCATATAGCCCATTCTTATGTCTTCAAGTGGGAGAACCATCTTAGAAGTACCAAATCCGAAGTACCAAATCCGAGGAGGATTGGCCACAAATTTGGTCCACATTTACCTCTTGTACTATCAGTATGATATCTACAAAATCTGCTATGAAGGTACTCACCCAATGGTACATGGTCCTACCATGGATTTATAGGGGGGGGGCTCACAATTTTTTTGTGCCCCTTAAATCGGTACCAGACCCTAAAGATGAAGTTGAACTTGAAAAAAGACAAATACTGCTTCCATTTTAGAGCTTTGCTTTCTATGAGACAATTTCAGGACTCTAGTAGTCAGTAACCAACTCTCCCAAGCAGTCACAGGTTCTTATTATTGTATAGAGAAAATTGTTTGTGTATCTAGTTCTTTACATCCCTATGAAGAATAATGAAAACCCAGCATGTTTTACTGACAGTGTTGGATAAGTATCACACAAAACGTGGCAGACTGGTCCTTCGAAAATGAGCAACAAGTTCGCCTATCTATTGCTACCTATATAATGCAAACACTGAATAAATCTGCAGAGATTCTTGTGAAAATCAGAAGTTTGCTGACACTCATATTGTATTCTGTACAATATGTGTGTATTATGCAACTACTTTCTGCTTCAGGATAAACAGCAATATGTGTTTATTATGTATACTATGTGTTAATATACATTCTTCTTTAAAGTGTTTTTTCAAGTTAGTAAACGTTAGAGAACTGTCCAACAATCAAGCTACAGGTAAGCCAATATAGTTAAGGAATGCTGTGATGGTGGAGTGCACGTTTTCCTAGAGGCAGAAGAGCATTAAGCACTTCTGTTGGAACCCTTATCTTCTGAGGGTCATTATGGGGAAGCGATTGTGCTTCGATTTCATTGACATTCCCTCTGGTTCTCTAGAATCACCAAGCACACAATACTCAAAAAACACTGAGCCGCGCTTAGTTGTTACTCTACTAAAACACTCAAAATCCACTCAAATGGTGTTTACAAAAAGGTTAGATGTTGTCATAAGACATAAAATGTATAAGTCCCACTTATATAAAAGTCCAAATAGTGATAGTGTCCAGTGCCACTATAATAAAAAAAAATGACAATAAGTGCCACATCAGGTGTTAGCATCAATACAAGTGTCTTCCACCCCAGTATACCAAAATCCTCACACTGCATTCACCAGATAAAGTTGACTCCTTGAATGTACTAGAGAGTCAAATAGCACCAAGATGAGCATAATCCACTGGTAGGTCTCCCATCGGCACCCTATTGACACTAGCATGACCTTATTTGCTCATGTAATGAAGTAGAGATGCAAAACCTGTCCATAGGAAAGAAAAAGGAAGAGCCTCTCATAGTGTAACACTGTTTATTTAATAAAAAAGCCAATGCACACAATATTTATACGCAAATGCTCTGGAGGAGACTTGGAGTCCCTAGTTTCCAAGTTTACTCAAAGTGGCCGAAATTACACAATCACTGTAATTTCCTTTTTCACATTTGATACTACTCCCTCATGGGTGATCCTTGAATCCTACAGCTGTTCACAGGTAGACACCTGAGGCGCTCCCTTGACTCCCACCCAAATCAAGACCCAGAATCATGAGCCCCCTGATGCGCCATACTTTGACCATCTGGCACTCTACTAAATATTTTAGCAAACTTACTTTGCCACATTTACCCTTACTACCGCTTCTGGGAAATCCATGCTTTCCCCCAGGCTTGGAATCGCCGAGCACATTCTATTAGTGGACATCCAACAAATTTTCATCTTTGAAAATATCTATTATGGCACAGCACTGTCACCTAACCAAATTACCATTATTTGCTGTATTTCCAACTTAATCATCTGTCCACCCATACAGTATAGCCCATTGTTATGTCTTCAAGTGGGAGAACAATCTAAGAAGTACCAAATCCGAGAAGGATTGGCCACAGCTTTGGTCCACATTTAAAAAAAATGAAAATGTGGTAATGAACCAACTACCCACGCAAAGGAAATTAAGTGAAATAAATAGTGAATTTAAAAATTGAAAAATTGATAAATTATAGAAAAAAAAATATTATATATAGTGTAGGGAACCCTAAATTAAAAGCAGCAATCCACACGTGGTCCATGAAATGTGAAAAAATTAAGTTATTGCTAAATGAAAGATTGCGCTCAACTAAAACACCATTGTGCACAAAAATTTGGTCAATATAAACAAATATAACCTGCAAAAGCAATATTATGTATAATGAATTCATATAAATAAAACTAGGATTAATTCAAAATATTGTGCAAAATCACTGCAAATTGTCCATATATGTGCATGGAATCAATGAGTCCATAATGTGGTAAGTGCCAATGGATATCCAAGTATAGATGGTAAGTAACACTTGGTAGCAATATACACCTCCGGGACGTAGGACCTGTGACTGCGCTGATACGTCATTTCCGGCTCCCGATGGAACGCAGATGGAACGCGGAAGGCGTTCCTGACCTGGAGATGATCTTTATGCCCTGATATTGCATCATAATTGTGCACCCGTTTTCAATAAATCTATTTGTATTTACGTACTTCACTATCGAGACCCTTCTTTTTCTTCTGGGTGTATTGTATGGGAGCCCATCCCCAGGTTTAATCGGGGTTCGTGCGGTCATGAAAATCCTGGAAAAGTCATGGGATTTTGACATGACACTTTCCAGGCCTGGAAAAGTCCTGGAAAATGACTAAACTTACTAAGTTTTGGAAAAGTCATGGAAAAGTGTTGTGCAACTATTTATTTTTGTCTCTGGGCCCCCTGTATTCTGTGGGAGCAGGGACAGTAAGTGGACTATTTTCTCTGTTTCGGGTTTAGGCGGATTAATCAGCCGCAGCGCACAGCTGAAGCCTGATCACTGGTCTCTTCAATATGAATAGACCGTGACAGGCTGGGAACTCTGCGGCGGATTGATCCGCTGAAACTGAGAAATCGTGCATTTACTGTCCCGCTCTCAGGGACGTACCAGCGGGGGGGTGCACTGGGGGGTCTCAGGCCGACTGCTTCTCTCCCGTGCTGTGGTATGTGCTATGGAATGTAGAAGCCGACTGCCCATGCTGAGGAATGTGCTGTGGAATGTAGAAGCCGACTGCCCATGCTGTGGAATGTGCTGTGGAATGTAGAAGCCGACTGCCCGTGCTGTGGAATGTGCTATGGAATGTAGAAGCCGACTGCTGGTGTTGTGGAATGTTCTGTGGAATGTGCTATGGAATGTAGAAGCCGACTGCCCCTGTTGTGGAATGTGCTGTGGAATGTAGAAGCAGACTGCCCGTGCTGTGGAATGTGCTATGGAATGTAGAAGCCGACTGCCCGTGCTGTGGTATGTGCTATGGAATGTAGAAGCCGACTGCCCATGTTGTGGAATGTGCTGTGGAATGTGTTGTGGAATGTGCTATGGAATGTAGAAGCCGACTGCCCCTGTTGTGGAATGTGCTGTAGAATGTAGAAGCAGACTGCTTCTCTCCCATGCTGCAGAAGATATTCTCTCTCTCTCTCTCTCTCTCTCTCTCTCTCTCTCTCTCTCTCTCTCTCTCTCTCTCTCTCTCTCTCTCTCTCTCTCTCTCTCTCTCTCTCTCTCTCTCTCTCTCTCTCTCTTCTCTCTCTCTCTTTCTCTCTCTCTCTTTCTCTCTCTCTCTTTCTCTCTCTCTCTTTCTCTCTCTCTCTTTCTTTCTCTCTCTTTCTTTCTCTCTCTTCTCTCTCTTCTCTCTCCTTAATTATCAAGCAGCAGCCTAATAGACATATTAAAAGTTACCTCCAAATCAATATTACCCCTCCATCTTTTTCCCCTTAAAAAGAAAAATAAGATTGCAGAAATAATTAAGCCTCCCCCACAGACACACACATATCCCAGATTAATTAACCCATCCAGTGCTGTAATTATTGGATTGGTGAGCTATTGGCTCCAATGGTTAATGTGCAGGGATGACGGGTTGTTTATGCTGTTAATTACAAACATTTATTAATTCAGTTTCTTTTCATTATTATTAATTATTAATTGAAGATCTATTCAGTATCAGTGAGCTGCATTAGTGCAACCAGTATCAGTGTCAGTGCAACCAGTGTTAATTAACACTGACACTGGTGCCACTAATGCAGCAGAAAGGGGTTAATTAACTGCCACTGGTTGGTCATTAATGCATCAGTGACCAGTGGCAATACATTAACCCCCTCATGCTGCATAATACAAATACCATGGGTAATTAACCTTGCCTACTATTTTAAAAATAATTGGGGGGAAAAAAGTCATTTTCGGTTTCGGTGCTCTTTCAGCCCCCCCAGTGCTCTTTTAGCCTTCCCTGCTCTTAGCCCCCTCCGTGCTCTTATTCTGGCTCCCCCAGTGCTCCCCACCCCCCTGTGCTCCCTGGCTCCCCCCTCAGTGATTTCCTGTCCCCCCCCCAGACAGTGCTCTCCACTCCCCTGCACCTTCCAACCCCCCTGCAATGCTTTCCAAACCCCCCCCCCCTTAATTCTCTCTATTCCCCCTCCCATGCCCTTCAGCTCCTCCAGTGCTCTCTGCTTCCCCTGTGCTCTCCGGCCCCCCTAGTGCTCTTCTATCTTCTATCATGTCCGCAGTCTCTGACCATCTCCTGTATCATGTCCACAGTCTCTGACCATCTCCTGTATCATGTCCGCAGTCTCTGACCATCTCTTCTACCATGTCCGCAGTCTCTGACCATCTCTTCTACCATGTCCGCAGTCTCTGACCATCTCTTCTACCATGTCTGCAGCCTTTGACCATCTCCTGTACCATGTCCGCAGCCTTTGAAAATCTCCTGTACCATGTCCGCAGCCTTTGACCACCTCCTGTACCATGTCCACAGCCTTTGACCACCTCCTGTACCATGTCCACAGCCTTTGACCACCTCCTGTACCATGTTCACAGCCTTTGACCACCTCCTGTATCATGTCCGCAGCCTCTAACCACCTCCTGTACCATGTCCACAGCCTTTGAAAATCTCCTGTACCATATCCGCATCCCCTGACCACCTCCTGTAACATGTCCACAGCCTTTGAAAATCTCCTGTACCATATCCGCATCCCCTGACCACCTCCTGTAACATGTCCACAGCCTTTCAAAATCTCCTGCACCATGTCCACAGCCTTTGAAAATCTCCTGTACCATGTCCGCATCCTCTGACCACCTCCTGTATCATGTCTGCAGCCTCTAACCACCTCCTGTAACATGTCCACAGCCTTTGACCACCTCCTGTACCATGTCCACAGCCTTTGACCACCTCCTGTACCATGTCCACAGCCTTTGACCACCTCCTGTACCATGTCCACAGCCTCTGACCACCTCCTGTACCATGTCCACAGCCTCTAACCATCTTTTCTATCATGTCCATAATCTCTGACCATCTCTTGTCTTTTATCATGTCTGGAGAGGAGTCAAAAGTGGGAGTGCTGTCGGGATGGGGATCACAGGAGAAGTCAGACATGTGTGGACTGGGGAGAGGAGACTACAGGATAAAACCAGAGCATGGTGCACCTAAGAGGAGGTCAGTGACAGTGCTGCCCGGCCAGTCTGAGGGGGGTCACTGATGTAAGGGGGCACTGTTATAAAGGTTCCTCATTATATCAGGACCCCCCCTCCCTTCCTTAGTGCATTCTCTCTGTGGAAAGTGGTCTCTGGTCACCAGAGTCCCCCCTACATCAGAGTTCTCAGCTTTTTCACCCGTGCGCCTGAAGTGACACCTGCTCCCAGCTGCGGCAGTGGTGCTTCCATCTCATCCACTGTAAAACAAGGGACCATTTTGAGTCGCGCTGTAGCCAGAAACGAAGCCCTAACTGCAGAGGTACTGTACACTACAAAGATTGTCATTTATTTTAGTGAAAATATGCTGGGTGTGACATGGATTTTCTTCTTATTTAACATGTATACATAGACATTTCATGAAACTTTAGGTCATGAATATTTACGTAAAGTCATGGAATTTTCTAATGCTATCGGAGGAATCGGTTTGGAGTATTTGGAATCGGTGCCTGTTTTGATGCATGGCGTCTGATATATCTACTTGCCTTACTGACCCCCTATAACTGAAGGGGTCCACGTTATCTGGTAAGCATATATACACTCTGGGTGTTCTGGTGGAGGTGTATATTGCTACCAAGTGTTACTTACCATCTATACTTGGATATCCATTGGCACTTATCACTTTATGGACTAATTGATTCCATGCACATATATGGACAATTTGCAGTGATTTTGCACAATATTTGGAATTAATCCTAGTTTTATTTATATGAATTCATTATACATAATATTGCTTTTACATGTTATATTTGTTTATATTGACACAATTTTTGTGCACAATAGGGTTTTAGTTGAGTGCAATCTTTTATTTAGCAATAACTTTTAATTTGGTCCACATTTACCTCTTGTTCTATCAGTATGATATCTAATAAATCTGCCATGAAGGTACTCACCCGATGGTAAATGGTTCCTACTATACTTGCCCACCTCCACCCTTCACACTCCCCATTATGCTTCCTCCCTTTCCTGGCCAGCCAGGCTGAATGCTCAGATTCAGGGTCTGACATTGATTTATAGGGGGGGGGGGGGGGGGGTTTACAGTATTTTTATTTTGCCCAGAGACTCTTAGACGTACATCTCAAGGATCAGAACATTCAGGGGTATGTGAGATGATTACGGCCACACACACCTACACAGGTTGAACTGGATGGACTATTGTCTTTATTCAACCTCACCTACTATGTAACTAGGTAACTATGAGTTCCCTTAAGACCCTAACGATAACTTGAAAAAGACAAATATTGCTCCTATTTAAGAGCTTCACTTTCTATGAAACAATTTCAGGACTCTAGTGGTCAGTAACCAGCTCTTCCAAGCAGTCACAGTTTCTCATTATTGTACAGAGAATATTGTTTGTGGGTCTAGTTCTTTAAATCCCTTTGAAGAATAATTAAAACCCAGGATGTTTTACTGACAGTGCCAATTAAGTATCACACAAGTCGTGGCAGACTGTTCCAATTAGCAAGAAGAAGTTCACCTATCTATCCTATCTATCACCTAGCTACCCATATATGCAAACACTGATCACATCTGTAGGGATTCTTGTGAAAATCAGACATTTTGCTGACACCCATATTGTATTCTGTACAGTTTGAGTGTATTATGCAACTAGTCTCTGCTTCAGGATAGACAGCAGAAGTAATCTATCATGGTGGCTACATTACAAATGAGCACCCACACAAAAAAAATGAAAGGAAAGTTGTCTTTATGTTAATATACATTCTTCTTTAAAGTGTTTTTTCAAGTTAATGTTTTTTTTTTTTTTCTAATTTTTTTTTTAGAAAATGTTACAAGACTGTCCATCAATGAAACTGCAGGTAATCCAGTATAATTTAGAAATGCTGTGATGGTGGAGTGCCAGTTTTCCTAGAGGCAGAAGAGCATTAAGCACCTCTGTTGTTATGCTTATCTTCTGAGGGTCCCTTCCTTATGGGGGAATCAATTGCGCTTCTATTTATTCCCTCTGGCTTTCTCTTGTCGCCAAGCATACAATACTCAAAAACCACCCAGCCGCGCTTAGTTGTTACTCTACTAAAACACTCAAAATCCACTCAAACTTAGCTGCTGTCATAAGACATAACATGTCTCAAAAGTGTCAACTCGGATAGCCCACAATCAAGGCAGACAGTGCTATAACAAATGTAAAATAACTAACTTAATTACCTGTCCGCCCATATAGCCCATTCTTATGTCTTCAAGGGGAAGAATGGTCTTAGAAGTTCCAAATCCAAGGAGGATTGGCCACAACTTTGGTCCACATTTACCTCTTGTTCTATCAGTATGATATCTACTGAATCTGCTATGAAGCTACTCGCCCAATGGTACATGGTTCCTACCAGACTTGCCCCACTCCACCCTTCACACTCCCTATTGTGCATCCTCCCTCTCCCGGCAAACCAGGCTGCATTCTCGGATTCAGGGTCTGGCATAAATGTATAGGGTGGGGGGGGGGGGTGGGTGCTCACAATTTTTTTTGTTGCCCAGGGTCCCCCTTAAGTTTGTTCCAGACCCTAAGAACAACATGAAAAAGACAAATACTGCTCCAATTTTAGAGCTTCACTTCCTATGAGACAATTTCATGACTTTAGTGGTCAGAAACCAGCTCTCCCAAGCAGTCACAGGTTCTTATTATTGTACAGAGAAAATTGTTTGTGTATCTAGCTCTTTACACCCCTATGAAGAATAATGAAAACCCAGGATGTTTTACTGACAGTGTTAGATAAGTATCACACAAAATGTGGCAGACTGGTCCTTTTAAAATGAGCAACAAGTTCACCCGTCTATTGCTACCTATATAATGCAAACACTGATCAAATCTGTAAAGATTCTTGTGAAAATCAGACGTTTGCTAACACTCATATTGTATTCTCTACAATATGTGTGTATTATGCAACTAATTTCTGCTTCAGGATAATCAGCAATATGTGTTTATTATGTATACTATGTGTTAATATACATTCTTCTTTAGGCCCCTTTCACGCAGTCCGTCCGTGCGTTTATCTCAGAGGGGGATCGAGCCGCCGATCCCCTGCTGAGCAGGCGGGTGACAGCTGTGTCTCCGTGCTGTGCGTGGAGACACAGCTGTCAGTTTCCCATACATCCCTATAGGGGAATCGGATGGGAACGGACCGTCTGTCCGTTCTCATCCAATCCGATCCTCTGGACGGATGCAAAATAGGGTTTCCATCCATCCAGATTTGACGGATCGGATGTCAGCGGACATGTCTCCGCTGACATCCGATGCCCCATAGGGATACATGGGGGGGGACCGTTCAAATCTGCCACAAAAACGGACAGGCGGATCTGAACGGTCTGTCTGTGTGAAAGGGACCTTAAAGTGTTTTTTCAAGATAGTAGTTTTTTTTTTTTATTTTAGAAAATGTTAGAGAACTGTCTAACAATCATGTTACAGGTAAACCAATATACAAACCCGATTCCAAAAAAGTTGGGGCACTATAAAATGTGAATGAATGTGAATAAAAACAGAATGCAATGATGTGGAAGTTTCAAATTTCAATATTTTATTCAGAATACAACATAGATGACATATCAAATGTTTAAACTGAGAAAATGTTTTATTTTAAGGGAAAAATAAGTTGATTTTAAATTTTATGGCATCAACACATCTCAAAAATGTTGGGACAAGGCCATGTTTACCACTGTGTGGCATCCCCTCTTCTTTTTATAACAGTCTGCAAACGTCTGGGGACCGAGGAGACAAGTTGCTCAAGTTTATGAATAAGAATATTCTCCCATTCTTGTTTAATACAGGCTTCTAGTTGCTCAACTGTCTTAGGTCTTCTTTGTCGCATCTTCCTCTTTATGATGCGCCAAATGTTTTCTATAGGTGAAAGATCTGGACTGCAAGCTGGCCATTTCCGTACCCGGATCCTTCTTCTACGCAGCTATGATGTTGTAATTGATGCAGTATGTGGTCTGGCATTGCCATGTTGGAAAATGCAAGGTCTTCCCTGAAAGAGAGGACATCCGGATGGGAGCATATGTTGTTCTAGAACTTGGATATACTTTTCAGCATTGATGGTGCCTTTCCAGATGTGTAAGCTGGCCATGCCACACACACTCATGCAACCCCATACCATCAGAGATGTAGGCTTCTGAACTGAGCGCTGATAACAACTGTTGCTGTGGGGTACCGCTGGATGTGCTATGCCTGTTCCTCCAAAATACTGTGCTGGGCTCTCCATCACACCAGGCTCCCACCGAAAAGTGGAGTTTGTGTGTGGGCTGTCATGTGGGGCTCTCTGGATTCCCATCTGGTCACTTCCTTCCGGTCAGCGGGGTAATGCTGCATAGCTGGATGTTAACAGTGCCATGGCATGCTTAGGATCACATGCGTGTGCAGGCAGTAGCACCGACATGTTTCGCCCACAAGCCACATGGGCTTCTTCAGGGTACAGTGAGTGTGTGTTTGGCACATTGATTTGTTTAATAGTGGGGGGCACCTCTATTTTTGTTTTAGGTGAGTTGGTGCTCCTTGTCAGGAAGACATTAGGGTCATCAAAATCCTGCCTGTGTTTTTAACTTCATTTTTTGATCTATCTAAATTTCTTGACATTACCTATAATTTTATTTTCTTGATGTTTATAGATTTTAAACAGATTGTGAAATTAACCAACTGCTCAGTACCTCGGGTACCAAACAATGGAGGATTGGTGTGTGTTTATTTTGACAACTATTACTGCAAACCAATGTGTAATCAGGTATTTTACTTTATTAATATTATCTTTAGTGCTGTCAAAAATGGTTATTTCTCTTACGTCCTCCGACAGTTGCCGCCACTTCATATTCATCACTAATGGGGGTTATTGACCTTTGCTCCGCAGGAGTAGCTAGGCAACAAAATAGTTAATATCAAAGCTTTTAGCATATCCCACCCCTAGGGGGTGGTCCCCTCAGTCAATACCTCCCTGCTTCCTGCATTCCCAACTCAGTTTCTAATGCCTAGCTTAGGAGTAGGCTGGCTGTTCCTGTGCTGGGGCTCTCAGTCTCAGCTTCTTTTCTCTTTTTGATTTTATTTGGAGTTTTTTTCTCTTTCTTTTACTTAGCTGTTTATTTTCAGCATTAGTTAGCTTCTTCTGATGACGATGATCGTGCGGAGCTGGGTCTTGGACTGGCCACCCTGGATCCCAGGGCTCAGGGCCAGGGGCTTCCCAGCCTGCCATTGAGCGTTCAGCACAGGTTTCCCTGGCACATTGAACGACCCATCCCTGTTCGCTGCAGGGATGCTATCTGTGAGGTGGCTACCTCACTGGACGCCATTGCGGTTTCGCACCGCAGTTCCACTGCGTCACGGCTGCGACACTCCCTGTCCTCAGTACAGCGGTTTGGTCGCTGGAGCAGGCTCCCCACGCCATCCGGACTGGTAAGTGTATCTCTATGTGGGGACCTGTCTATTGGGTGTCAGTCTGGGACTGTGGGACCCTGCATGTCTGTGTGGCTGCTGAGCTCCCTGTCAGTTCCTGTGTGGAATTACTGCCTGTGTGTGGGCTGCGAGGGGGGGGGGGGCTCTCCTGCTCTGCTGAGTGCATACATGAAGCAGTCTGAGTTTGGACATGCTGTGCGGCGATCGCTGCGGCGACCCGCCATTTTTTTGCGGCAGAAATGTGGTGGCCGGTCCTGTGTGGTAAGGCGCAGCGTTTTGGCGCCAACCGCCGCCATTTTGGCGGCGATCGATCAGGCCACATGTCGGCGCCATTTTCTATTTGCCTATCAAGTCCTCAGTCGAGCGGCCATGTTTGTGTAGCCTTACATAGGCTTTACAGGGGCGGTCAGTCATTGCATCACTTCCTTTTGCTCTGGGACAGCGATCGGTGGCAGCAGCCTGTGTGATCTCTCCAGGTTTTTACCTTTCCATTTTCCTGTATTCCTTGCCCAGTGTTCTTATCCCTGTGGGGGTCGGTGTATTCAGTGGGTGCGGTGGGCTACGCTCGCCGCGATCTTAAAGGGGCAGTACTCCTTTTTTCCTAATACTACTGGGGCATGGATTCTCAGGATTTCAAGTTTCCTCCCGCCTTGGTGGGGGGCCAAGGGGCTGCTGCTTCCCCCGAGGGGGCGGATCTGGCTGCTATTGTGGCAAATTTGGCTGCTCAGGTGCAGATGCTGGTGGGTGATCGATCCACAAAACGGCCCAGAGTGTCTATTTCCTCTGATTCAGAGGGCGATGGGGCTGCTATGGCTGGAGTGCCCTTCTCAGGGTCTCACTCATCTCTAGACCTTGTGGGGTCTGAGGGGGAGGCTGAGGTGGAAGGGGTTGATAATTCTCCCCCTGGCTCGTCTGAAGAGCTTGCACTCATGGATGAGTTGGTTGCTTCTATCAAGCAAACGCTGCATTTGCAGGATGAACCATGTCCTCCTGTTTTGATGTCCTCTTATGGGACGCAAAGGAAACGCAAAACATCGCAGGTTTTTCCTTGCTCTACGGAATTTCAGCGCGCGGTTGATGAGCAATGGCGCAATTTAAAGAAGCCTTTTGCTGTGCCGAGTAGGTTCAAGCTTCGTTATCCATTTACACCCGCCACTGATGAGCGCTGGTGTGTGCCGCCTCAGATGGATCATGCAGTGGCGAATTTAAATAAATCCACTGCGATCCCTGCTGAGGATACTCCGGTGTTCCGGGACCCGACGGACAGGAGATTGGAGTCTCTGGCCCGTCATTCTTATACGGTTGCTGGCTCTATGCTGAAGCCTATTTTTGCTTCCATTATGGCAGCCCAGGCTATTGCGGATTGGACGCAGGTGCTCAGGCGCACCCTGGTGGCTGACTCTGCCCCGCCGACAACTTTGGCTATGGTGGATCAGATTCATCAGGGTGTCATGTATTTGTGTGATGCGGACTTGGATTTGGTCCCTTTTGGCTGCGCGTCTTTCAAGTGTGGCGGTATTGAACCGTCGCCTGATATGGCTGAAATGTTGGTCTGTTGACAAAAAGACAAATACTGCTCCAATTTTAGAGCTTCACTTCCTATGAGACAATTTCATGACTTTAGTGGTCAGAAACCAGCTCTCCCAAGCAGTCACAGGTTCTTATTATTGTACAGAGAAAATTGTTTGTGTATCTAGCTCTTTACACCCCTATGAAGAATAATGAAAACCCAGGATGTTTTACTGACAGTGTTAGATAAGTATCACACAAAATGTGGCAGACTGGTCCTTTTAAAATGAGCAACAAGTTCACCCATCTATTGCTACCTATATAATGCAAACACTGATCAAATCTGTAAAGATTCTTGTGAAAATCAGACGTTTGCTAACACTCATATTGTATTCTCTACAATATGTGTGTATTATGCAACTAATTTCTGCTTCAGGATAATCAGCAATATGTGTTTATTATGTATACTATGTGTTAATATACATTCTTCTTTAGGCCCCTTTCAAACAGTCCGTCCGTGCGTTTATCTCAGCGGGGGATCGAGCCGCCGATCCCCTGCTGAGCAGGCGGGTGACAGCTGTGTCTCCGTGCTGTGCGTGGAGACACAGCTGTCAGTTTCCCATACATCCCTATAGGGGAATCGGATGGGAACGGACCGTCTGTCCGTTCTCATCCGATCCTCTGGACGGATGCAAAATAGGGTTTCCATCCATCCAGATTTGACGGATCGGATGTCAGCGGACATGTCTCCGCTGACATCCGATGCCCCATAGGAATACATGGGGGGGACCGTTCAAATCTGCCACAAAAACGGACAGGCGGATCTGAACGGTCAGTCTGTGTGAAAGGGACCCGACGGACAGGAGATTGGAGTCTCTGGCCCGTCATTCTTATACGGTTGCTGGCTCTATGCTGAAGCCTATTTTTGCTTCCATTATGGCAGCCCAGGCTATTGCGGATTGGACGCAGGTGCTCAGGCGCACCCTGGTGGCTGACTCTGCCCCGCCGACAACTTTGGCTATGGTGGATCAGATTCATCAGGGTGTCATGTATTTGTGTGATGCGGACTTGGATTTGGTCCCTTTGGCTGCGCGTCTTTCAAGTGTGGCGGTATTGAACCGTCGCCTGATATGGCTGAAATGTTGGTCTGTTGACCAATCTTCTCGCAAGACTTTAGCTAACTTGCCCTACGCGGGATCTCGCCTTTTTGGCGAATCTTTGGATACTCTGATAAAGGGTATTTCTGGGGGTAAGAGCACTCTCTTGCCCCAAACTCACAAGAATAAGTTTGTTTGTGGTAAGAAGAATACCTCGTTTAGACCCTCTTAGGGGTCCTTTCGTGCCTTTCGGTCGCACTATAAGGGCAAGCCCTTCAAGGGCCAAGGTTCCCAGAAGAAGCCGTGGACGGGTAAGCAGATGTCCGGCCAGTCCGGGTCCGCTGCCCATAACAATACGGCCTGAAGGGACGCCCTCACCCAGTTCTGGGGCGGGGGGACGTTTGCTCGGTTTTCTTCAACCCTGGCTGGACCGCATTCGGGACAGGTGGGTTCAAGAAATCGTTCGATCTGGTTACAAGATCGAGTTTCTCTCTCGGCCGGCGGGCAGATTTTTCCCCTCAAACCTTCAGCTGACTCCGGAGCGCTTGCGGGATCTGCACCTGGCGGTGCGGGCCCAGGGAGTGGTGGTTCCGGTGCCTCTTCGGGACAGATTTCGGGGGTTCTATTCCAATCTGTTCACTGTGCCCAGAAAGGAGGGCAAGGTACGTCCGATTCTGGACTTGAAAGCTCTGAACCACTTTGTGCGGGTTCGAAAATTTTGCATGGAATCCCTGCGCTCGGTGGTGGCTGCCCTGGTTCCGGGGGAATTCATGGCCTCCATCGATTTGAAGGATGCGTATCTTCACATTCCAATTTTCGAGGGTCACCAGAGGTACCTTCGATTCGCCATTGCGGAGGATCACTACTAATTTGTGGCGTTACCCTTCGGTCTTGCTTCGGCTCCGCGGGTTTTCACCAAGGTGCTTGCGCCGGTCCTGGCTTTACTGAGAGCCCAGGGCATCTCTGTCTTGAGGTATCTGGACGATATCTTGATTCGGTCTGCGACCAGTCAGGGCCTGGTGAACGACCTGTTCATCACGATGCAGACTCTGCAGGAGTTCGGTTGGACGTTTAATTTCCCAAAGTCAACGTTGTGTCCGTCCGTTCGTCTTCCCTACCTGGGGATGATACTGGACTCTGTTCAAGCGAAGGTCTTCCTGCTGGAAGACAAGCTCCGGACACTTCAGGACGAGGTCAGGTCCCTCAGGGACAATCGGTGCTCGTCACTCCGGACGTGTATGAGGTGTCTGGGATTGATGGTCTCGGCTTTCGAGGCGATTCCCTTCGCCCAGTTTCACACACGGGATCTTCAGGCGGAGGTCCTGGCCAAGTGGGACGGGCGTCCGCAATCTCTGGATCTGCGGATTTCGTTGAGCCGCCTCACCCGAAGGGGTCTTTTGTGGTGGCTCCAGTCCCCGGCGGTGTCGGGGGGCAGGTCTTTTCGTCCTTTGTCGTGGACGGTGATCACCACGGATGCCAGCCTGTCGGGCTGGGGTGGTGTCCTGGGCGTTCTGTCCGCCCAGGGAACTTGGTCGGGGGAGGAATCCTCTCTTCCGATCAACATTCTGGAATTGCGAGCAATACATCTCTGCCTTCTGCGTTGGACGGACAGGCTTCAAGGCTGTCCGGTTCGGGTGCAGACGGACAATGCCACAGCGGTGGCCTACATCAACCACCAAGGGGGCACCAGGAGTGCCCGAGCGGCTCGGAAAGTAGCCGACATTCTGTCTTGGGCCGAGACGCACGTCCCGGCGATAACGGCAGTTCACATTCCGGGAGTGGAGAACTGGCAGGCGGATTATCTGAGTCGCCAGACCCTGGACCAGGGAGAATGGTCCCTTCACCCGGATGTCTTTCAGATGCTGTGCGCGAAGTGGGGGTCCCCAGATGTGGACCTGTTCATGTCTCGTCTAAACAACAAGGTGGAAAGGTTCGTAGCAAGGACGCGCGATCCTCGGGCAGACGCCTCAGACGCGTTAGTGACGTCCTGGAGTCAGTATCGTCTGATGTATGCCTTCCCACCGATTCAGCTGCTGTCCAGGTTCCTTCGCAGGTTGGCCTTGGAACCGCGCACGGTGATTCTGGTGGCACCGGACTGGCCTCGCCTGTCTTGGTACGCAGACCTCGTGAATCTGGCGGTCGACGCTCTGTGGCGTCTGCCTCTTCGAGAAGATCTCCTGTCTCAAGGACCGATCTTCCATCCTGCTTTAGTCGCTGGCTTTAACGGCCTGGCTGTTGAAAGCCAGGTCCTGAAGGATAGGGGTCTCTCCCCTGCGGTCATTCCCACTTTGATCAAGGCTAGAAAAGCCTCTTCGGGGAAGATTTACTACCGTACTTGGAAGGCGTATTTTGCCTGGTGTGAGTCCAGGGGGTATTCCCCTCGCTCGTACTCGGTATCGAGAGTGTTGGCTTTCCTCCAAACTGGAGTGGACCAGCGTTTGGCGTTGGCCACGATTAAGGGTCAGATTTCTGCGCTGGCCGTTCTTTTTCAACGCCCTGTGGCGTCTAATTCTTTGGTTAGCACCTTTGTTCAAGGGGTGCGTCACTTGGCTCCTCCTCGGAGGAATCCTTTACCTCCATGGGACTTGTTCTGTCTGTATTGCAACATGCTCCCTTTGAGAAGATCAGGGAGATCTCGTTGTCTCTCTTGTCTAAGAAGGTTGCTTTTTTGGTGGCAATCACTTCGGCTCGCAGGGTATCGGAGCTGGCGGCCTTGTCCTGCAGCTCTCCCTACTTGGTGATTCACCTGGATAAGGTGGTCTTACGACCTAACCCTTCTTTTCTTCCGAAGAGGATCTCGAAATTTCACCTCAATGAGGACATTGTCTTGCCTTCGCTTTGCGCGAAGCCTAAGCATCCAAAGGAGGTGGCGTTGCATTCCTTGGATGTTGTTCGGGCGATCAGGGTTTACCAGTCATCGACGAAATCCTTTCGCAAGTCGGATTCTCTATTTGTCCTTCCAGAGGGTCCTTGGAAGGGCATGGCAGCGTCAGCTGCGACCATCGCCAAATGGATCAGACAGACCATTGTGCAAGCCTATGCTTTGAAGGGGAAGGTTCCTCCTTTCCCTGTGAAGGCGCACTCTACCAGGTCTCTGAGTACGTCTTGGGCCTATCGTCATCAGGCCTCTGTGGCCCAGGTGTGTAAGGCGGCGACTTGGTCGTCCGTTCACACCTTCTCAAAATTCTACAAGGTGGATGTTCAGGCATCGGCGGATGCTTCCTTTGGCCGCAAAGTTCTTAGTGCGGCAGTGCCTTAGGGCCCCTTGTTTTTGGGTCCTTGGCTGTTGGGATGTCTTTATCCCTAGGTTACTTGTTTTCCTGGGTCGTTGCTCCTGTTGAGCACGTTTTTTTTTCCTGTTGCCCAGTTGGTTCTCTTACCTTGATAAGGTTCCTTTCTCTGATGTGGGTACTGCGTTGCTTTAGGCGCGGCTGCTTTTTTTCCCACCCCTAATGTCTACACTGCTATGGGACGTCCCCATTAGTGATGAATATGAAGTGGCGGTGACTGTCGGAGGACGTAAGAGAAAACGGAAATTTTGTAAGATCTTACCTGTAAAATTCCTTCCTCTGAGTTCTCCGACAGTCGCCGCCCCCGCCCCTCTTTTGGGGTTTGTTTATGTACTCTACTGCTATGCTACTGAAACTGAGTTGGGAATGCAGGAAGCAGGGAGGTATTGACTGAGGGGACCACCCCCTAGGGGTGGGATATGCTAAAAGCTTTGATATTCACTGTTTTGTTGCCTAGCTACTCCTGCGGAGAAAAGGTCAATAACCCCCATTAGTGATGAATATGAAGTGGCGGCGACTGTCGGAGGACTCAGAGAAAGGAATTTTACAGGTAAAAATTCTGTTTTTGAATATTTCTTATACAAGACATCATTTTCTGTCTTTTAGTTCACATATTTTGTTGTCATTCTGTTACAATTTTCAGGATTGTATTTACAACACAGATACAGTATTTCCTATGCAGGTTCGTCTTCTAGTGGCTATCTGTATTTTAGATGGTGTGTTGCTGATAGTTTTGAGATTAAAATAACAGGATAAGCCATCTATAACAGTGTAAATTTGCTGTCCCCTCAAAATAACTCAACACACAACCATGAATGTCTAAACCCCTTGCAACAAAAGTGAGTACTAAGTGAAAATGTCTAAATTGGGCCCAATTAGCCATTTTTCCTCCCCGGTGTCATGTGACTTGTTAGAGTTACAAGGCCTCAGGTGTGAATGGGGAGCAGGTGTGTTATATTTGATGTTATCGTTCTAACTCTCTCATACTGGGCATAGGAAGTTCAACATGGCACCTCATGGCAAAGAACTCTCTGAGGATCCAAAAAAAATGAATTGTTTCTCTACATAAAGATAGCCTAGGCTATAAGAAGATTGTAATGACCCTGAAACTGAGCTGCAGCACGGCGGCCAAGACCATACAACGGTTTTACAGGACAGGTTCCACGCAGAACAGGCCTCACCATGGTCGATCAACGAAGTTTAATGCATGTGCTCAGGGTCATATCCAGAGAGTGTCTTTGGGAATTAGACTTATGAGTGCTGCCAACATTGCTGAAGAGGTTAAGGGGGTGGGGGTGTCAGCCTGTCAGTGCTCAGACCATACGCCGCACACTGCATCAAATTGGTCAGCATTGCTGTCGTCTCAGAAGGAAGCCTCTTCTAAAGATAATGCACAAAAAAGCCCGCAAAGAGTTTGCTGAAGGCAAGCAGAGTAAGGATATGGATAACTGGAACCATGTCCTGTGGTCTGATGAGACCATAATAAATGTATTTGGTTCAGATGGTGTCAAGTGTGTGTGGTGGCAACCAGGTGAGGAGTACAAAGACAAGTGTGTCTTGCCTACAGTCAAGCATGGTGGTGTAAGTGTCATTATCTGGGGCTGCATGAGTGCTGCCAGAACTGGGGAGCTACAGTTCATTGCAGGAACCATGAATGCCAACATGTACAGTGACATACTAAAGCAGAGCATGATCCCCTCCCTTCAGAGACTGGGCCGCAGGGCAGTATTCCAACATAACAACCCCAAAAACACCTCCAAGACAATCCCTGCTTTGCTAAAGAAGCTGAGGGTAAAGGTGATAGAATGGCCAAGCATGTCTCCAGACCTAAACCCTATTGAGCATCTGTGTGGCATCCTCAAACAGAAGGCGGAGGAGCGCAAGGTCTCTAACATCCACCAGCTTCAGTGATATCGTCATGGAGGAGTGGAAGAGGACTCCAGTAGTGACCTGTGATGCTTTGTTGAACTCTATGCCCAAGAGGGTGAAGGCAGTGCTGGAAAATAATGGTGGCCAAACAAAATATTGACACTTTGGTCCCAATTTGGACATGTTCACTTAGGAATTTACTCACTTTTGTTGCCAACGGTTTCGACATCAATGGCTGTGTGTTGTTATTTTGAGGGGACAGCAAATTTACACTGTTATACAAGCTGTGCACTCACTACTTTACATTGTAGCAAAGCGTCATTTCTTCAGTGTTGTCACATGAAAAGATATGATAAAATATTTACAAAAATGTTAGGGGTGTACTCTTTTGTGAGATACTGTATGTAAGCATCATCCACTATTATTTTGTTTATTGTAAGGTGCTGTTTTTCTCATTTTATTTATGCATGTCAGAGCCATCTTTACATTTTTAATTTAGCTAACAAACTTTCTGTAGCTGTGATGTGCGGTGGGGCTATATAAATCTCAGGATCAGATAGAGAGAAATAAAAATAATTTGACAGGTAAACCAGCTTCCATATATGTGTTTCAACTGTTTGTTAGGCTTTTTTTTTTCCCTAGAGCTCCAATAATATTCGCTAATACATTTTTGACACATTAAAAACATCTTTTTTCTTTTAATATTTAGTGTATAAACCCCAAAATAGTGGAGAAGTTTTGTCTTTGTGTAATTTACAAAGATAAAATCTAGAGCAACACTTAAGCTGGCCATAGAGGGGTCGGTATTCTATTAGTTCAGCAGAAATGTGGCCATTCCCGCTAGAGAGAAGTCAAATTATGGATCTTCTCTCAAACGGAAATGTTGGAACTATTTTAATCAGTCAGCACATACAGCTAATCGGCTGCGGCACTGATCAATGTATTCTGACAGTGGCAGAGTCCCTGCTGTCAGAATACAGTGGTGCAGCAGGGAGGGTTCCTTCAAATGTGTGGATGGGGAAATCCTTTTTTTTTTTTTTTTGCTTAGCTAGCTGGGTAATTAAAAAAAAAATCATCTATGGCCAGGTTAAGAGATTTTACAGACCCAATGTGGCAAACCATTGCAGGCAATCCGAAATAACCATTCATTAGTCCTAGATAAATGACTCCTGAAAAAGAAATTGTAGGTACTATGAGTAATTACATAACATTGCCGTTTACACTGTACTAATGTATGAGTTTTTAAAACTTTACTCAAGGGTTATGACTTCGCTTTTTTGAGAAGGAGCAGGCTATATGAGGAATGTGGAAAAAAACTGCCTACACTTGGACAACTCAGTATATCGGAGGTTCTCGGTTAGCAGAATGCATTGGTAAGTTGGTGGAATTAATTGTTGTTCCGCATGTGAAATATGAAAAGAAAAAAAAACAAAGTAAAAAGCATTTGACACGGTACCCTATAAATGCTTAGCCCACAAATTGAGGTCTGTTGGTGTATATGTAAATGGATACAGGGGTGTGTCCAGAGGGTAATGATAAATAGTGTATCTTCTTAATGGTCTGGGACCAATCCTGTTAAACTTGTTCATAGATTATATAGAGGTTGGGATAAATTGTTCAATCTCAGCATTTGCTGATGATACAAAGCTAAGCAGGGCAATCCTTTCACAACAGAAGAAAACACGTTTACAGGAAGACCTCTATAAAATTGAAGGGTGGGCAAACACATGGCAAATGAGGTTCAATGTTGGGAAATGTAAAGTAATGCACTTGGGGGCTAAAATATGAATGCAAGCTACATGCTAGAATCAAGGATGGAAAAAGACCCTGGGGGTCCTAATTGATGACAGACTGAGCAATAGCATGCAATTACAAGCTGAAGCAAGCAAGGCCAGCAGAATATTAGTATGCAAAAAAAAAGGGTATTTACTCAAGAGATAAAATGTTAATTATACCACTTTATAAAACTCTAGTTTGGCCACATCTTGAGTATGCCATCCAGCTCTTGTCCACAGTCCACAGAAAGGATGCTCTGGAACTGGACAGAGTCAAGGGAAGGGCAATGAAACGAATAAGGGGGCTGGAGGATCCCAGCTAGGAGAAACATTAACTTTATTCTCCCTGAAGAAAAGATGCTTAAGAGGGGATATGATATTATTATACAAATATCTTAATGATGATTCCAACATCAGGAGGAATCTTTTCAGTCTCAGGTCACTCAAAAAGACACAAGACCACTCAATAAAGTCGGATGAGAAGTGGCTTAACATTAAACAGTGTAAGGGGTTCTTTACTGTTAGAGTGGTAAGGATGTGGAAGACGCTTCCACAATCGGTGGTTTCAGAGGGAAGTGTCACTAATTTAAAAATACTCTTAGATTGGTATTTTATCGAACACATTATACAAGGATATAGGAAGTGGTAGAGACACAAATGCGCATGCGCGCACACACACACACACAGGCACACATTGATCTGGATTGACTGGTGTCTTTTTCCAACCTTACTAACTATGAAACTATGTTGGGTTTTATCACTTTTGCAGTTCAAAAATGTGCGGTTTTCCAAAGTGAACGTCCACTGAACATACTGAATTAGGTGATGTTTCAATACCCAATCATGTGCAAGAAAAAAAAAAGCTTCCATTTAATTTGCTAAATGAACAGCCTCTAAATCAACCCATTGTGCATGTGCAGCCATATGCAAACACATTAACCACTTTACCACTAGAGCATTTTGCTGTCTTACGTCTGGGCCACTTTTTGCGATTCGGCGCTGTGCGACTTTAACTGACAATTGCGCGGTCGTGCGATGCCGTACCCAAACGAAATTTACGTCCTTTTTTTTCCCACAAACAGAGCTTTCTTTTGGTGGTATTTGATCACCTGTGCGATTTTTACTTTTTGCGCTATAAACAAAGAGCGTTTATTTTGAAAAAATAACAATATTTTTAACATTTTTTAAATGAAATTCCCCCCAAAAAAGATGTAAAAAACAATTTTTTTTTTAATTTTTGGCCATTTTTTTTTCTGCTACCCATGTTTGGTAAAAAAAATCGCAATAAGCGTATTTTGATTGGTTTGTGCAAAAGTTATTGCGTTGACTAACAAAGGGAAAGATTTATGTCATTTTTGGTGTTTTTTTTTTAACGAGTAATGGCGGCGATCTGCGATTTTTTTTTTTTTTTTTGCGGGACTGCGACATTGCGGCAGACAGATCGGACCCTTTGACATTTTTGACACTTTTGGGGGTACCAGTGACATTACTGCAGTAATCAGTGCTATAAATATGCACTGTTACTGTAAAAATGACACTGGCAGGGAAGGGGTTATTTTTATTGGAGAGGGAGGGGTTAATGTATGCCTGGTGCTTACTGACATGTGGCGGGGGGGAGGTGACTGTGTGAGACAGGGACAGATCGGATGTCCAGCTATGCTGAACACTCCGATCTGTCACTCCCTGTCACTGAGGAGATCCGACCCCTCGTGTTTACACAGGCGGGCGGATCTCCACACTAGATCCCCGACGATCGGGGCAGAGCAGCGGCGATCGCCGCTGCTCCTCCCCTGGCCCGACTCCCGCTGTGAATGAAAACAGCGGGACCGCGCCTCCGGCGGCTCGCGAGCGCCGCCTACAGGGGAGGAGTCTGGCGACGTAGGTCTACGTCGTCAGACGGGATCGTGCCACTTTGCCGCAGTAGTACTCCGGTACTCAGTGGCAAAGTGGTTAAAGAGGTTGTAGAATGATTTAGTAGAACTTAACCCATTAAAACAATATATGCTCATCTGGTTCTACCCTCTCGCTCTTATAGAACTTAGGAAAATCTTATCTTTTTCTGTATGATACAGCACTTCCTTCTTTCCAGCTTAGGTTAAAATGATATACCCCCCCATACATAGACACACTGCCTCTTGGGGTAGCCATGTTACATGCTACACGTTACACACCCCAGGAAGCAGCACATTAAGGAGTGTTAGTAAATACAATTCTCTGTGCAACACCAAATGTGTTAAACCGCTACAAATAAAAATGTGTCCATTCTCCAAATCTATTAAATGTTCCTGAAAATCACTGAACTCCTCACATAAAACCATAAATATATCTTAAATTGTACTGTGCAACATTATTCCATCATCAAGAAACCAATATCTGTTACAAGAAATGTGTAAAAAATAGTGCAAATACTCCAATGTTTTGACCAATAAATATTACTCTACCAATACACTATATATGCATATATACAATAAATCCAATGTGTACAATATTCAGAGATGTGAAAAGGAAAATAATTAAATATAAAAATTTAAAGTCCATAAGTGTATGAGTGTGAGATTTCCATCACCAAATTGTTCCAAACCAACTCAATTGCTATCTACTAAAAAGAAGCCTACATTTCTTGCTGTGAGCACTCTTCTGTAAATACCAGCACCATTCACTATCGACGCTCACCTTAACACATGAACCTATTTGGCAATATAGCTCACAGTGTGCTTTCCCCTTTAAAGGGTCTTAATTGGCTGCTTCAGGTATCCAGACACCAACTCTTGACTCCTCCAGTATATCAAATGATGTGAGGGAAACACAGCAAGATATTTTCACCACCAATAACTCACAAAAGGAATAGAAATTATACATATTGTTTTACCGCTTAAATTAGCAATAGTATTTTATTAAAACAAATTAAAATGCACTCACAAAATCAGTGCACTAATAAACAGTGGCACTGGTTGCACTAATGCAGCAAAAAGGGTTTAATTAACACTGACGCTGGTTGCACTAATGCAGCTCAAACAGGTTAATTAACTGTCACTGGTCGGTCACTAATGCATCAGTGACCAGTAGCAATACATTAACCCCCTCATTCTGCATAATACAAATACCATTGGTAATTAACCTCCCCTCAGCCTCAGTCTCCCCCCCCCCCCCCCCCAATCCAAAGAGGTAATGATGGCATTCAGCTTACTGGGATTAACAGTGCTTGGTTCTTCCTTGGCACGGCGGCTCCTCCAGGTCACAGCTTCGGCAAGCAAACCCTCTGCTCCTCTCATCTTGGTCCTTTGAAATTTCGGCTCCAGCCGGTGGCTGACGTCGCTACAAATCCCTATCACGTTTGTATCTCCGCTAACAGGGAAGTGAAGGTTCCGCCCCCCCTTGTACTGGCCCTGCTCTGCTGTTTCCGACCTTCCGGAAATGGCAGGCAGCGGCGGCTATCTTTGATGTGGCAAAATGCCGCAAAACCTCAATTTTGTTCTCGAGGAACCCTAGGGTTCAGCAGAACACCCATTGGGGAACGCTGGTCTAAACCGCTGGCAACAAAAGTGAGTACACCCCTAAGTGAAAATGTCCAAAGTGGGCCCAAAGTTTCACAATTTTGTGTGGCCACAATTATTTTCCAGCACTGCCTTAACCCCCTTGAGCATGGAGTTCACGAGAGCTTCATAGGTTGCCACTGGATGCCTCTTCCACCCACTCCTCCATGATGACATCAAGAAGCTGGTGGATGTAAGAGACCTTGCGCTCCTCCGCCTTCTGTTTGAGGATGCCCCCACAGATGCTCAATAGGGTTTAGGGCTGGATACATGGTTGGCCAATCCATTACCTTTACCCTCAGCTTCTTTAGCAAGGCAGTGGTCGTCTTGGAGGTGTGTTTGGAGTAGTTATCGTGTTTGAATACTGCCCTGCATCCCAGTCCTTGAAGGGAGGAGATCATGCTCTGCTTCAGTATGTCACAGTACATGTTGGCTTTCATGGTTCCCTCAATGAACTGTAGCTCCCCAGTGCCAGCAGCACTCATGCAGCCCCAGACCATGACACTCCTACCACCATGCTTGACTGTAAGCAAGACACACTTGTCTTTGTACTCCTCACCTTGTTGCCACACACGCTTGACACAATCTGAACCAAGTTTATCTTGGTCTCATCAGACCACAGGACATGGTTCCTGTAATCCATGTCCTTAGTCTGCTTGTCTTCAGCAAACTGTTTTTGTGCTTATTTGTGCATCATCTTTAGAAGGGGCTTCCTTCTGGGATGACAGCCATGCAGAACAATTTGATGCAGTGTGCAGCGTATATGGTCTAAGCACTGACAGGCTTACCCCCCTACCCCTTCAACCTCTGCAGCAATGCTGGCAGCACTCATACGTCTATTTCCCAAAGAAAACCTCTGGATATTACGCTCAGCACGTGCACTCAACTTCTTTAGTCGACCATGGTAAGGCCTGCTCTAAGTGGAACCTGTCCTTTTGAACTGCTGTATGGTCTTGGCATCCATGCTGCAGCTCAGTTTTAGGGTCTTGGCAATCTTCTTATTGCCTAGGCCATCTTTATGTAGAGCAACAATTTTTTTTCATATCCTCAGAGGGTTCTTTGCCATGACGTGCCATGTTGAACTTCCAGTGACCAGTGTGAGAGAGGGAGAGCGATAACACCAGATTTGACAAACCTGCTCCCCATTCACACCGAAGACCTTTTAACACTAACGCATCACATGAAACCGGGGAGGGAAAATGGCTAACTGGGCCCAATTTGGACATTTTCACTTAGGGGTGTACTCACTTTTGTTGCCAGAGGTTTGGACATTAATGGCTATATGTTGAGTTATTTTGAGGGGACAGCAAATTTACACCGTTATACAAGCTGTACACTCACTACTTTACATTGTAGCAAAGTGTCATTTCTTCAGTGTTGTCACATGAAAAGATATAATAAAATATTTACAAAAATGTGAGGGGTGTACTCACTTTTGTAACATACTGTATATATCATGGCATATAAAGTGCATAACATTAGTGCAGTCCATTTCAAAAGTGCATCTACTGTATATATCAGGCATGTCCAACCTGCGGCCCGGGGGCCACATGCGGCCCGGAACCCCAGGCAATGCGGCCCACTGCCCCGTGACAATTTTTTTTTCCGGGTGAGGAAGGACGTCGGGTCGGGGGCATGGCCACAGGGGCCTCCAACTAATTGTAGGCAGAGGCTGCCTCGGAGGGGAGGGGGGAGGCGCGCATGTGCAGTGTTTCTGACTTCTACCACCATGACCACTTCAAATCACTGAAGTGGTCATGTTGGTTAGAGTGTTCCTTTAATATTTCTCAGAAGGAGTAAACCTCTATATACTGATTCAATTTAATTTGATCATCTTCTAGTTGTGTTAAATTAGTGCGGGGGGGGGGGGCACAGGAAGGGCGCAGCGGCATTTTATTACTTATATACTTTAACTATAGTATATATTTTATATGCGGCCCGAGAAAATTTCTCTACGCTCAATGTGGCCCAGAGAAGCCAAAAGGTTGGACACCCATGGTATATATGAAAGTGTATAACAGTTCATTCTCCAGCTGTGATGTAACAATTATAACCACTTGCTTCCAAATAAAGTGCCTCTCGTGTGAATATATATAGTATAAACAAAGTTGTGTACTTTCACCTTCTTGTGCTCCCAGAACTCTCACCTTAGTGAGTAACCAAATTTGCTTTTTGATTACAGTGCTCAGGGCGATGTTTCCCCGATCCTGGCTTGGTTGCAGATCTATCAGATGTATTTGGATTTTCCTTGGTAGTGGTCCCTTTAAGGCTCCGTTCACCATGCATAATCGATATGTTAGGGTAATGCAAGATGGCCTCCTATAGTGTAGTAGTCAAAATCGATAAAAAAAAATAGTAACACTTACATTCAGATCAATAAAAAACGATTGGTTATGCAAAAACACAAAGCAGCATACAGATCTCCGACATCACTTCCGGTCTAGGAAAATGGCCACCATATGATTTTTAATGGAAACCACAACAGAATGGGTCACCACACAATTTTCGGGCTCCACCAGATAAATGGCATCTAACATAACCAATCCAGTTCTCCCGATGAAGTCCTGTGTTGTGACACAACGTGTAGGGCATCCTGGACCAGAAGAGATGTTGGAGATATGTATGCTGCTTTGTGTTTTTACATACCCAAGCATTTTTTTCAATCTGAATGTAAGAGTTACTATTATTTCTCTTACGTCCTCCGACAGTCGCCGCCCCCTCTAAGTCATCACTGTTGGGTATTGTCATCTGCTCCGCAGGAGTAGCTAGGCATATAGACTTAGTTAAAAACAAAAGGCATTTGCATGTATACACCCCTGGGGGCTGTCCCATCTGGTCAATACCCTCCTGTAGTGTCCACTCCCAACTCAGTTTTAATTTGCCTAGCATCAGGAGTAGTTAGGCTTTCCCTGTGCTGGGGCTTCGGTCTCAGCCTATCTTCTTTTTATTTGATTTTCTTGAAAAATGTCAGTTTTTCTTTCTTTACTAGCTGTTTATTTTGTCAGCTTTAGTTTTTAGTCGACTCTTCAGACGAAGATGGACATGCGGTGCTGGGATTCGGACTGGCCGCCCTGGTTCCCCAGGGCACAGAGGGTCAGATGGACCCCCAGCCCGCCATTGAGCGTTCAGCTATGGTTCGCCCTGGCATTATGAACGACCCATCTCTGTTCGCAGCAGGGATGCAGCTGTGAGGTGGCTACCTCACTGGACGCATCTGCGACTCAGCAGTGCAATGTCCCTGGCAAACGGCATTCCCTGTCAGATGAGGACAGCGGCTTTCCGTTCTGTGAGGCTCCCCACGCCATCGGGTACAGGTAAGTACTTCTGTGTGGGGCCTCTGTGTGGGGTAGCAGTCCTGGTTGCTGTGTGTTCCCCATGTCTGTGCCTTGTGTGACTCCCTGCTGCGATCCCTGCGGGGATCGCTTGTACATGCGCTGCGGCGCTGTGTGTGTTTGGGGGTGCAGACTGTGTATAAGCCGCGGCGGGGGGAAACCGAGCAGTCCGCCATTGTTTTATACACTGGGCAGGCATGTGAGCTTCTCTATGGGCACAACTACATGCTGATTTGGCGCCAATCGCCGCCATTTTTGAGGTGACCGATCGCTCGGTTCGGCCGCATGTCGGCGGCCATTTTGGTGGAGTCTCCCATACGTTCCTATGGGGCAGTCATTTTCCCTGGGTCATGCAGCAGATGGTTCAGCCTACTTTTACAGCACTTCCTCTTTCCTCTGAAGCAGGAATATTTTTTCTGTACTGTCGCTTCTGGCTCAGTTTTGTCTCCTTCCTGTTTGGGGGTCTTTTTCTATCTTTATAGCTGGAGCGGTGGGCTGCGCACTCGCAGCACTTTTAAAGGGACAGCACCTAAATCTTGCACTGTCCTTTTTTTCTCACCTGCGCATGGATTCTCCGGATAGCAAATTTCCACCAGCCCAGTTCTCCTGTGGCCCCTCTGAGACCTGATTTGGCCGCTGTAGTGGCGACTTTAGTGTCTAATATGGAAATGCTGATGACTGAACGTGCTGCTCGTAAGAGGCCCAGATTGTCCCTCTCCCCTGATTCAGAGGGTGATATGGCTGCTGCGAGTGTGCCCTTTTCAGGGTCCCGCTCATCCTTGGACCTGCAGGGGTCTGAGGCGGAGGTGGAGGGGGTTGATACCTCCTCTCCGGGGTCGTCCGAAGAACGGGCGACCATGGATGAATTAATTATTTCTGTGAAGGAAACTTTGCACTTGGAGGATGAGCCCAGTCCCCTGGGCGTTGCGTCCTCTTTTGGGACGCACAGGACCCGCAAGTCGGCGCAGGTTTTTCCCTGTCCCGCTGAGTTTCATTACACTGTTAATGAAGTGTGGCGCACGTTAAAACGTCCGTTCGTGGTGCCCAGTCGGTTCAAATTGCTTCACGCCGGCTACGGAATCGCGCTGGTGTGTACCTCCACAGGTGGATCACACGGTTGCAGTGTTGAACAAGGCTACCTTGGTTCCTATGGAGGATTCCCCGGTTTTCCGGGATCCAACGGACCGGTGTTTGGAGTCTTTGGCCCGCCATTCCTATACGGTGGCGGGCTCTCTGCTCAAACCCATTTTCGCGTCCATGTTAGTGGCGCAGGCGGTTGATGATTGGACTATGGTGCTTAAGAACAACCTTGTGTCTGATGATGTTCCGCCTGCCCGGCTGGAAATGGTGGATCAAATCCACCAAGGAATTATGTATCTGTGTGATGCAGCCTTAAATGAGGCCCCCTTGGTGGCTCGCCTCTCCAGTGTCGCGGTGCTTAACCGACGCCTGATATGGCTGAAGAGCTGGTCGGCCGACCAGTCCTCGTGGAAAACGGTTGCTGATTTTCCCTATGCTGGCTCTCGCCTTTTTGGCGAGGCGTTGGATACCCTGGTAAAAGGCATCACGGGGGGCAAGAGCACTATGCTGCCCCAGAACCCGAAGCACAAGTCCTTCCGGGGCAAGCGGAGTTCTGCGCCTAGATCCAGTCAGGGTTCCTTTCGTGCCTTTCGGAACCAATCCAAGGGCAAGCCCTTTAAGTCCCAGGGCGGACAGAAGAAGCCCTGGGCGGGTAAGCAGAAGTCAGGCAATACCGCTTCGACGGGCCAATCCACTTCTGCCTGAAGGCACGCCCTCACCCGTTTCTGGGGTGGGTGGACGTTTGCGCGGTTTCCTCCAACTTTGGCTGCTCCGGATTTCGGACAGGTGGGTTCAGGAAATCGTTCGGTCGGGATACAAGATCGAGTTTCTTTCCCGGCCAGCGGACAGATTCTTCCCCTCAAATATTCATTTGCCTCTGGGGCGTCTGCAGGACTTGCACCGTGCGGTTCAGGACCTCCTTGCTCAGGGAGTGGTCGTCCCGGTGCCTCACCAGGACAGGTTTCGGGGCTTTTATTCCAATCTGTTCACTGTGCCCAGAAAGGAGGGCAAAGTGCGTCCTATCCTGGACCTGAAAGCTCTGAACCGCTTTGTGCGAGTTTGGAAATTCCGTATGGAGTCTCTCCGATCGGTGGTGGCTTCTCTGAGCCCAGGGGAGTTCCTGGCTTCAATAGACCTCAAGGATGCGTACCTGCATGTCCCCCATCTTCGAGGGTCATCAGCGGTACCTTCGGTTTGCTGTCGCGGAAGACCATTACCAGTTTGTGGTGTTACCTTTCGGTCTTGCTTCGGCTCCCAGGGTCTTTACCAAGGTACTGGCGCCGGTTCTGGGCCTACTGAGGGCTCAGGGCATTGCGGTCTTGGGGTATCTAGACGATCTCCTCATAAGATCAAGTGTCAGTCAGGACCTGGTGCGCGATCTGTCCATCACGGTCCGAACGCTTCAGGGAGTTCGGATGGACCATCAACATTCAGAAATCATCGTTGTCCCCTTCGGTTCGTCTTCCCTACCTGGGGATGATTCTGGACTCAGAAGGTGTTCCTGCCGGAGGACAAGCTCCGAACATTGCGGGACGAGATCGGGTCCCTCAGGGATGTGCCAGCATCATCACTCAGGACCTGTATGCGGGTCCTGGGGTTGATGGTGTCGACCTTCGAGGCGATACCTTTTGCTCAGTTCCACACGCGAGGTCTCCAAGCGGAGATCCTGGCGAAATGGGACGGACTGGCTCGGTCCCTGGATCTGCATGTCTCCTTGAGTCGTCAGACAAAATTGGCTCTTCGGTGGTGGCTCCAGTCTCCGGTGACGCAGGGCAAGTCTTTCCGTCCGTTGGTTTGGATGGTGATCACCATGGATGCCAGCCTGTTAGGCTGGGGTGGGGTCCTGGGCACCCTGTCTGCCCAGGGCACTTGGTCGGAGGAGGAGTCCTCCCTTCCGATCAACGTCCTGGAATTGCGAGCGATCAAGCTCTGCCTCCTCCAGTGGTCGGATCGTCTACAGGGTCGTCCTGTCCGGGCGGACAATGCTACCGCGGTGGCTTACATCAACCACCAAGGGGGCACCAGGAGTGCTCGGGCGGCCCGGGAGGTGACAGACATTCTGTCTTGGGCCGAGCTTCACGTCCCGGCAATCTCAGCGGTTCACATTCCGGGTGTAGAGAATTGGCAAGCAGACTGAGTCGCCAGACCCTGGACCAGGGGGAATGGTCCTTACACCCGGAGGTCTTCCAAATGCTGTGTGCGAAGTGGGGATCCCGGACGTGGATCTGTTTGCATCTCGGCTAAATCAAAAGGTGGGAAGGTTCGTGGCAAGAACGCGCGATCCGTTGGCGGACGCCTCGGATGCGTTGGTGGCCCCTTGGCATCAGTATCGTCTGATGTATGCCTTTCCTCCAATTCAGTTGCTGTCCAGGTTCCTCCGCAGGCTAGCCTCGGAGCCGCACCTGGTGATTCTGGTCGCGCCGGACTAGCCTCGCCGGTCCTGGTACGCCGACGTTGTTCACCTGGCAGTGGCGCCTCCGGGGCGTCTGCCCCTGCGGGAAGGTCTTCTGTCTCAAGATCCAATCTTCCATCCTGCTTTACAGTCGCTGGCTTTAACGGCCTGGCTGCTGAGACCCAGGTCCTGAGGGACAAGGGTCTCTCCCCTGAGGTTATCCCTACGCTGATCAAGGCTAGGAAATCCTCTTCTGGTAAAATCTATTACCGTACCTGGAAAGCTTATTTCGCCTGGTGTGAGTCCAGGGGGTTTTCCCCTCGCTCGTACTCGGTGTCAAGAGTGTTGGCTTTCCTCCAGTCTGGCGTGGATCAGCGTTTGGCGCTGGTCACGATAAAGGGTCAGGCCATCCTTTTCCAACGCCCTGTGGCGTCTAATTCCTTGGTCCGTACCTTCATTCAAGGTGTGCCACACTTGGTTCCTCCCAGAAAGGAGCCTTTGCCTCCATGGGACTTGAACTTGGTTCTGTCCGTGTTACAGCGTGCTCCCTTTGAAAATATCAGGGAGATCTCTTTGCCTCTGTTGTCAAAGACGGTCGCCTTTTTGGTGGCGATCACTTCGGCTCGCAGAGTATCGGAGCTGGCGGCGTTGTCTTGCCGCTCCCCTTACTTGGTAATCCATAAGGATAAGGTGGTGTTGAGAACACTTCCGTCCTTTCTTCCCAAGGTGGTCACTGAATTTCACCTTAATGAGGAAATTGTTCTGCCTTTATTTTGCACGAAGCCTAAGCATCCGAAGGAGATTGCTTTGCATTCTTTGGATGTTGATAATAGGAGTAAGAATAAAACCCACTCAACCCAGCGCTAATAAAATAGAAAATCTAAATGTAAAGCAGCCGCTATAAAAAATCAAATAATAAGAAGAGGTGTATAATGAGAATCAGAGGAGGCTCACATATTAGCGCTGCTAGTGTATGTGAGCCTCCTCTGATTCTCATTATACACCTCTTCTTATTCTTTGGATGTTGTCCGGGCGATCAGGGTTTACCTGTCTACAGAATCCTTTCATAAAACGGATTCCCTGTTTGTTCTTCCTGAGGGGTCTCGGAAGGGCATGGCTGCGTCCGCAGCAACTATTGCCAAATGGATCAGACAGACCATTGAGCAGGCTTATGCTTTGAAGGAACGGGTTCCACCCTTCCCTGTTAAGGCGCACTCTACTAGATCTGTGAGTACGTCCTGGGCTTGTTGGCATAGGGCCTCGGTGGCCCAGGTGTGCAAAGCTGCGACTTGGTCGTCGGTGCACACTTTCTCGAAATTCTACAAAGTCGACGTTCTGGCATCGGCTGATGCTTCCTTTGGCCGCAAAGTTCTCAGTGCGGCAGTGCCATGAAGGACCCTTGTTTTTTTATGGGTCCCTGTCTGTTGGTATTTGCTTTCCTGGGCGGTTGCTCCTGTTGAGCATTGTTTTTTCTGTTGCCCAGTGGGTTCTCTTACAGTGCATGTAAGGTTCCTTTCTCTGCTATGGGTACTGCGTTGCCTCTTATACGGTTGCGTCTCCCACCCCTCATGTCTATACTGCTTTGGGACATCCCAACAGTGATGACTTAGAGGGGGTGGCGACTGTCGGAGGACGTAAGAGAAAACTGAATTTTTGTAAAATCTTACCTGTAAAATTCCTTTCTCTGAGTCCTCCGACAGTCGCCGCCCCCGCCCCTCTATACGGGGTTCTTGTTTTCTTACTGCTATGTTACCAAACTGAGTTGGGAGTGGACACTGCAGGGGGGTATTGACCAGATGGGACAGCCCCCAGGGGTGTATACATGCAAATGCCTTTTGTTTTTAACTAAGTCTATATGCCTAGCTACTCCTGCGGAGCAGATGACAATACCCAACAGTGATGACTTAGAGGGGGCGGCGACTGTCGGAGGACTCAGAGAAAGGAATTTTACAGGTAAGATTTTACAAAAATTCCGTTTTTTTAAATAAACATATTGATTCAAACTTCTACACTATGGGTGGTCATAATATTATGGGTGATTGGTGCAACAATCCTTAACTTGCCGTAAAAGAGTTTTAATAGAAGCCCTCATTGACCCCAGTAGCTACAGGAACTGTGGACTCATTCAACATCAAAGATCACAGCAAAATATTCCTAGACCACTTCTGTAGTGAAATTTAAGGACGAATTGCTCCACGTGCCTGCATCAAACCATGTTGTGCTTCCTAAGAATATGTAAATATTTGAATGAACATACAGTGAATCCAGAAAGTATTCACAGTGCTTCACTTTTCCATATTTTGTTATGTTACAGCCTTTTTCCAAAATTGATTACATTAGTTATTTTCTCAACATTCTACAAACAAAACCCCATAATGACAATGTGAAAGAAGTTTGTTCAAAATCTTTGCAAATTTATTAAAAATAAAAAACAAAATAAGTCACATGTACATAAGTATTCACAGCGTTTGCCAAGATACTCAAAATTGTGCTCAGGTGCATCCTGATTCCACTGATCTTTGAGATGTTTCTACAACTTGCTTGGAGTCCCCCTGTGGTAAACTCAGTTGATTGGAGATGATTTGTAAAGGCACACACCTGTCTATATAAGGTCCCACAGTTAACAGGGCTTTTTCAGAGCTAAAATCAAGCCATGAAGTCCTGTAGACCCTTGAGACAGGATTGTATGGAGGCACAGATCTGGGAAAGGGTACAGAAAATGTTCTGCAGCATTGAAAGTCCTAATGAGCACAGTGGCCTCCATTACCCGTAAATGGGAGAAGTTTGGAACCACCAGGACTCTTGCTAATGTGGGCCGCCTGGTCAAACCGAGCTATCGGGGGAGAATGGCCTTAGTCAGGGAGATGACCAAGAACCCAATGGTCATTCTGACAGAGCTCCAAAGTTTCTCTGTGGGGAGAGGATAACCTTCCAGAAGAACAACCACCTCTGCAGCACTCCATCAATCAGGCCTGTATAGTAGAGTTGCCAGACGGAAGCTACTCCTCAGTAAAAGGCACATGGCAGCCCGCCTGGAGTTTGCCAAAAGGCACCTGAAGGACTCTTAGACCATGCGAAAAAAAATTCTCTGGTCTGATGAAACAAAGATTGAACTTTTTGGCCTAAATGGCAAGTATCATGTTCGGAGGAAACCAGGCACCGCTCATCACCTGGCAAATACCATCCCTACAGTGAAGCATGGTGGTGGCAGCATCATGCTGTTGGGATTTTTCAGTGGCAGGAACTGGGATACTAGTCAGGATTTTGGGAAAGAAGAATGCAGCAATGTACAGAGACATCCTTGACGAGAACCGGCTCCAGAGCCCTCTGGACCTCAGACTAGGGCTGAGGTTCATCTTCTAACACAGTGGTTCTCAATTCCGGTCCTCGGGACCCACCAACAGGCCAGGTTTGCAAGATAACTAAATTACATCACAGGTGATCTCATTTGCTGCTCAGTGATTGCAGTATTCTAGTCTGCATCCCCCAAGGTAATACTTAAAATCTGGCCTGTTAGTGGGTCCTGAGGACCGGAATTGAGAACCACTGTTCTAACAGGACAACGACCCTAAGCACACAGCCAAGATAACAAAGGAGTAGCTATAGGACAACTCTTTGAATGTCATTGAGGGGTCCAGCCAGAGCCCAGACTTGAACCCATTTAGCAATCTCTAGAGGGATCTGAAAATGGCTCTGCACCAACGCTCCCCATCCAACCTGATGGAGCTTGAGAGGTCCTGCAAAGAAGAATGGGAGAAACTGCCCAAAAATAGGTGTGCCATGCTTGTAGAATCATACTCAAAAAGACTTGACGCTGTAATTGGTGCCAAAGGTGCTTCAACAAAGTATTGGCCAAAGGATGTGAATACTTATGTACATGTGGTATTTTTTTTTTTTTTTTTTTTTAGTTTTTTATTTTTAATAAATTTGTAAAGATTTCAAACAAACTTTCATGTTGTCAATTGTTTGTAGAATTTTGAGGAAAATAATGAATTTAATCAATTTTGGAATAGAGCTGTAACCTAAAAAAAATGTGGAAAAAGTGAAGCGCTGTGAATACTTTCCGGATTCCCTGTAGCTTGGTCACTTTATGGCATTTTTGCTTTGCCACTGTACATGACTCGGAAGCAGGCAGTATTCTTAGCTCTGTGCCCAGAATGGAATAACAATGCAGAAGGACAGCAGGCAGTGTTTTTCTTTTAATTGTGAATGAACAGATTTGAAGCTCGTATTGCTGTGCTTCCTTTTATGACAATATCTGACAGGTCAGTCTCCTAGTCAAAGGGAAGGGATTGCAGCTTCTCTGCTCAGCGTTCATAGCGGAAACATATTCCATTAGAGACAATGGCGCACATTGGTAAAACACATTTATTTTGTTCCAGCTTCAGATATCCTGGTGAGTGGACAACCATCGGCCTATTTCAACAAGACAACGTGTCTAGAAGTTGTTTCGGACAAGAAAAGAAAACAGGAACATATAGATGAGTTCATAAGCGCACTGAAAGAAAGAGACAGAAAAAAAATCACAACAGAAATCTGGATTTTGTCGCTTGTGGAAAATGCTCAACAGATTAAATAAAATGTGATTTTGGAATGCCTTTTTAATTTTCTGATTTTTGGCAGCCCCCTGCTTGAATTTCAAATTAATGTCTGATTGCTAACAATGCCGTACTTACTGACATTTGTTGTTATTCATTTTGAATGTCATTAACTCTGCAAACATCACTTACAGTAAATCAAATATATAATAGTATATATTAAATCCTAAGGCTAACTATTTATTATAGCGTGGAAAGAGATTACGTTACTGTCAGGTGAACCCAATGGGGAGTTTTTCCCTCCCTGCCACTGTAACACACCCACAGGTCTCATTTTTTTTTTTTCAATGAATGTATATGAAGAAGGGGGTGTTGTTCAATTTTTTAAATACAATTTTTAATTTGCACATTTACTTGGCCAAGCTTTTTAAATATGTGTTGAATTTAAGATATGTATATGTAAATAAATTTTGTAAGGAATTTTGCAACTTTAGTGGTGTTTATTGTCAGTTTGTGTTTTTGCTTTTCTTTATATATAGAGGGTGGTTGTTCAGTCAGATTCAGGTTTTTATTTCTTTGTATAGTGCTGTGATTTATTACCCACGACTCATCCACTCTTACTGAAACCAGCTTAGATTATAAGAAAAGTTAAATTTTTATCTTTGTTTTCTTTTATTTATTTTTTTTTTGGGGGGGGGCTGCTTTAGATATTTTCTTGTTTAATTGAATTTTTATTGTAATGTAAAGAAACTTACAAAACGAGAAAACAAATATCAAACAAAGAGTCCAATTCCACATACATAGGCATAGAATTAATGGAAGACAGTCATAAAAAAAAAGTAAAATTCAGGCATTAACAGTGCAAGCATAGAGGTCAACCATAAAACAGTCTAATCAAGTGTACATGTATACAGTGCATCCGGAAAGTATTCACATCGCTTCACTTTTTACACATTTTGTTATGTTACAGCCTTCATTATTTTCCTCAAAATTCTCTAAACAATACCCCATAATGACAATGTGAAAGAAGTTTGTTTTTAAGGGTCCATTCACACTGGCGCAGCATGACTTGCTGGGGCGAACTGTGAAGTCGCGGTGCACATCGGCGTGACTTGCAGGGGCGAACTGTGAAGTCGCGGTGCACATCGGCGTGACTTGCAGGGACTTCATATAATTGAAGTCAATGCAAGTCACCTCCAGGTCGTCCCAAAGTAGTACAGGACCCTTTTTCTAAGTCGGAGCGACTTGTGTCGCTCCTATTAGAACGGGTCCTGTACTATTCAATGGCGAGCGACCGACCGCGACTTGTCAGGCAACCAAGTCGCCTGACAAGTCGCGCTAGTGTGAATGGACCCTAAATCTTTACAAATTTAATAAAAAAGGAAACAAATCCCATGTACATAAGTAAACACAGCCTTTGCTCAATACTTTGAAGCAGCTTTGTGCACCAATTACAGCTTCAAGTCTTTTTGAGTATGATGCTACAAGCTTGGCACATGTATTTTTGGGCAGTTTTCCCCATTCTTTTTTGCAGGACCTCTCAAACTCCATCAGGTTGGATGGGGAGCATCAATGCACAGTCATTTTCAGATCTCTCCAGAGATGTTCAAGTCTGGGCTTTGGCTGGCCCACTCAAGGACATTCACAGAGCTGTCCCATAGACAATCCTTTGTTATCTTGGCTGTATGCTTAGGGTTGTTGTTCTGTTGGAAGATGAACCTTTGCCCCAGTCTGATGTCCAGAGCACAGTGGAGCAGGTTTTCATCAAGGATCTCTCTGTACATTACTGCATTCATCTTTCCCTCAATCCTGACTAGTCTCCCAGTTCCTGCCACTGAAAAACATCCCGACAGCATTATGCTGCCACCTCCATGATCCACTGTAGGGATGGTATTGGCCAGGTGATAAGCGGTGCCTGGTTTCCTCCAAACATGACTTCAATCTTTCTTTCATCAGACCAGAGAATTTTGTTTTCCATGGTCTGGGCGTCTTTCAGGTGTCTTTTGGCAAACTCCAGGTGGGATGTCATGTGCCTTTTACTGAGTGGATTTTGTCTGGCCACTATACCATACAGGCCTGATTAGTGGAGTGCTGCAGAGATGGTTGTTCTTCTGGAAGGTTCCTCTCTGTCCACAACTGCTGGAGCTCTATCAGAGTGACCATCAGATTCTTGGTCACCTCCCTGACTAAGGCCCTTCTCCCCCGATCGTTTAGTATGTCCAGGTAGCCCACTCTAGGAAGAGTCTTGGTGGTTTCAAACATCTTCCATTTATGAAAGAAGGAGGCCACTGTGCTCATTGGGACCCTCAATGCTGCAGAGATTTTTCTGTACCCTTCCCTAGATCTGTGCCTCGATACAATCCTGTCCCGGAGGTCTTCAGACAATTCCTAGGAGTTCATGGCTTGGTTTGTGCTCTGACATGCACTGTTAACTGTGGGACCTTTTTCAAATCACTGGTGATGTAGCCAGGCCATCAGCGATGCACCCTGGGAAGGCTACATCACCTTGTCTATACACTACAAGATCTCTCCAGATTTCACAAAATCCTGCGAGAACTTCTGGCAAAGGCATTTTCATTTCTGTGCCAGATCTCACATTGCACATGCGCAAGATCTGTCAAAGATAGGATTCGTGTATTACAGATAAATTCAACCCATCGTATTTCTTCCCAACTGAAACCCATGCCACTAGCTCTGAACAAATAATGCATAACACCAATATTGAGAAAAATTTACATTTCATTTAACAAATTAACAAAATAAACATTTCTTAAAACAGAAACAATACCAAATCCAGTACCCGTAACATAAAGGTTGCCGATCTTGGGAGGCACCAAAAATCAAATTAGCATTGTGTATCAGGGTTAATACTTAATGGTCCCCAGCTGCGCATTACCTGGGATCCCCTAGAGGGCTCCTTACCTTAGATGGGTCACCCTATGAACTTTTCCAAGAATATTAATGCCTTCCAAGACCCTAACCACCAAACCCTTTCCTTTGTTTTTTTTTTTTACAAATAAAACAACCAAACAACCCAAAACAGGGCAGGAGGGCGAGGATTCCTGTTCTTGACTCCTGTTCTTCCGACTTCACCAGCAGGGTCTGTAAAACAAACTCTCTGTCCCTAGCATGCCCCCTATCCAAAACTCCACCTATCACTCCTGGACCAATCCCAATAATTTACCTCTTGCTACACCCCAGCCAATTGACCCTTGATGTCCTGTATTCTGTAAACCCCATCATGAGGCCCTGCGCCTATTTTTTATTTTTTTTGCTTTGGGCCTGCCTTTATCAGTGGGCCAACACAGATAACACATAGGAAGAATCTGGCCACTAATTATGGTGTTTTTAAAGCTGGTAGTGTGGGAGCAGGATGCATACAAATGACATCCAGTGGCAATGTGGGAAAATTTTAAAAAGGGGCATTGATTGATAGATGTAAGTCACTTGTTTACCTGGTTGCCTTTAAATAGCATTGGCAGTTTTAAAGGGGAGGGGGTCCCTTTTAAGGTTGTTAGTAGCATCACTAAGGCATAAATTCCAAGTCTTGGTTGCTAAATGGTCAGAGCAGCTGTCAGTAAACTAGCAGGGAGTGTTTCCCACAGCACTAGATGAAAGCACGGCTGTTTGTAGCTTACACAGGAGGGTGACAAATACTTCTGCAACATTGGGAGCTGGTGGGATAGCGTTGTCACCCTATTATGGAAAGGACTAAATGAAGAACAGGAACAACAAGTATTTATTAAGCATTTACTGTACTTACAATAATATAAAAAAAAAAAAAACCTTGCACAACTACATTTACAAGTCAAAAATAGAGCTATTTACACAACATTATTATTTTGGGTTACATACACTTAACCGTAGGCTGACACATGAGAACAGTATAATAGCGGCTCTGATAAAAAGCCCTCTTTGGAAGTATGGAAAGGGTAAAACTGCTCAGTTCATTTTTGCTGTTTAAATTGTTTTTGGAAATGCAACAAGAAGTGAGAGGTGATCTATTCAAAGTGCAGAAATTCCCATTTTACACAGTTGCCACCAATAAAGTTACTCCCATTGGAAGATTTCCCCCTTAAGGCCCGTACACACACGCAGATCGTCGTCATACAAACGTCGGCGGACGAAAGATCTGCCGATTGTATGCGTGTTAGTATGGTGCCTCCGACAGATGTCTGCACACAATCTGCAGACAAGAGTCTTTCTTGCAAACATGAAAATTTTTGTCTGCAGACACCAGAACGGACAATTGTTTGCCTGTCAGTACAGAAATCAGCCGACAGACCGCAGATTTGCAAGACTGGGCATGCTCAGAAAATAAAAAACACAGGGAAAGTTAACCATTACATGACATCACTTCTGCAGTCAGCTGAAGTCTGCGGACAAAATTCTTGTGCTGTCCTTGTGCTGTCTTTGCACTTTTCAACAGACACCGACATCCCGGGGAGAAAAGACGAACATTTGTATGACGACGATCTGCGTGTGTGTATGGGGCTTAACTCCTGTTTTAGTGACAACTGTAAAATTTTTGATTTCCATCATTTTCTGTTCTGATTATTGTGGTCACCAGGATAAAAAGAGAGAGCAAATCTGTCACAGATAGCAATCACAACCTGACACATGTTTTTACTAGCTCTCCACTCTATCCACAACAGGAAAAAATGATTTGGCTATACACACACTTCAACTAATACACAATGCAATGGTAATACGACATTAGGCAAACTTATGGACTAAGGTAAACAGCGCATAGTCCCATTGTGTGGCCCTACAATATAACAAAAATTCATAGTATTAATTATTATATTTTTAATTTTGGTACTGGGGCTTGACACTTTGCTTTATGATAAAGTCATCTGTCAGTCCCTGTCACTATGGAGATCCGCCCGCTGTGTTTACACACAGCGGGCGGATCTCCAGACTCGATCCCCGACGATCGGGGCAGAGCAGCGGCAATCGCCGCTGCTCCTCCGCTGGCCCGACTCCCGCTGTGAATGAACACAGCGGGAGCGAGCCTCCGGCGGCGCGCGAGCGCCGCCCACAAGGGGCGGAGTCCAGCGACGTAGGTCTACGTCGCTGGACGGGATCGCGGCACTTTGCCGCAGTAGCCTCAATGTAAGCGGGGCTAAAGTGGTTAAGTAAATATCTCCTAAACAATACATGTTGAGGAGGTATTTACTGTATCTACAGGTGAGCCTTGTATACTGTAGGCTTACTTGTAGGTACAGTATAAATCAACAAAAACACCTTTACTACCACTTTAAGGGCCTTTGTCGATGGGCTTTGGGCTTGTGTTGATGCCGTTAGTTTGAGGGGCTCCCAAGGTAATTCAGGGTTCATTAACAGGTGCAATTGATCTGCATTAGACCTCCTTCTAACATGCATTTGACCTGCTTCAAGCAACTGTTGCATTCCTATAGATTTGTATGAGAATGCAACGTTTACCTAAAGCAAACAAAAGCCATTTGACACACGCCCTATTAGTGCTCTTATTGGCCACTGAAACCGTTTCCTTTGACAAAGGGAGGGATGCTGGTGGAGCTTAGCATAGAAACTAGCAAACATCAGGCCCCAGTGAAAAAGGAAAAATACATGAGTAGAGTTATGCCCCATACACACGTGCAGATTATCTGCAGACTTTTGTCTGCAGACTTACCAAAACCATATAATATGAGGTCAAACCTAAACACTTTCAATTTGTATGCAATCCGGCAGGCCCTTGCACTACATAGAAAAGGTAAGTCTGCAGATAATCGGCACGTGTGTATGGGGCATTAAAAGAAGATATTGTATGGCGTCTGTTCTAAGGCGGGTCTTAGTTTAAAATGGTACAGCGTCATTTGAAGCAATCCATAGTAGAAAAAGCCCTCACATTTTTTCCATTGATGAACGGTAGACTGTGGAGATGCCAGCCCGTATCACTGTTCATTTTAGCAGTTTAGGTCAGAGTTTTGGAGAGGCAGATGTACTGATTGCATAGGTGTGGGCTGAGTTCATATTAGACCCAGGGTTAAAGCTGGGGGCTCAACCCAACAGATAGGAGGTCAGTGCATGGGAGTCAGGAGGACTCCCATCCTCTCTAGGAGTCAGAGGGATTGCAGGGAGCAGTCAAAGCATGCATGTCTGCAGGAGGCAGATGTAGTCTGCCACAGAGCAGTAACAAGCTGATTGTGAGTAAGCTATGAGAGCGCTTGACTGGAGGGAAACCTTTGTGTTGGTCTGAGGAGCAGACCTAAGGCCTAGGCATGAGGCCCGAAGCAGCCGTGTGGCAGGTTAGCAAACCAGGAGGCTGAAGTGATGTAACAAGTTACAGTAAGCGTGGGACTCCTGTGTCGCAAATTGCAGTCTTTTGTGAATTTTACCGTTCCATTAAAAAAAAAATGGGCTGCCATGCCCTTAAAAATGCAGTTCTGGACTGGCACAACTTCTTGAAAAGGCATGCACCTATTCAGTCTAATCACTCCGATCTTTACAAGACCAACATATACTATAAGATTGGCACAGCAGAGCACATATACCCTGTTTTACCTTGCTTTTTGGAAATACATTGAAAAATGCATGTTTTATTGTGTGTTACGCCAACACATGTGTGTTGTGAGTTCACTTTTCGACCTAGAACCAAGTCCATGTTAGGGCCAACATGAATATCTTTGAGGCAGCACCTAGTTTGCTATTTTTCCAGCCATTCTTCAATTGTTGAAAACCAAACAAAAACCAGTCGTGCTGGAAAATGAATATATAACCTATGCCAGCTGCTGCCACAGGATACCAATATTGTGCCCTGAAATTCAGTATTATAAAGCCCCAAAAGAACTAAAATGGCACACATCACTATACATCCAAACAAATAAGCAAACTCTGTGAAATAAAGTCCAGAAACATAAAATGTCAGTTCAATATTATGTGCATATAATGATTATAAATTCAAACTTATAGTCGTGCTCTGTGGATTACAATAGTGCAACTTCAAATGATATATCAGCATGTCATGTTCCAGTCCCTCCACACCATACCTGTAGGTGGTTCCCCAATACACACCACACTCACCAGAGAAATCTGACCCCATGTGTTAGCAAGGGAGTCAAAAAAGTGCACAAGGTATCCACTGGAAGGTATGCACCCAATCTTCCAGGATATCCGGACCCTTATGCATCACTAGCGGTCACTTGCCAAGTTTGGTTAATAAACAAATGAAGTTAAGGGAGAAAAAGCCATTTATGGTGAAAACACCTTTTTTTATTAGGAAAAAAAATAATCCAATGCATGTATTAATAGGAGTGTGTACACAAAATAGGAAGAACTGCTGTGTGCAATCAGCGTGCGCTCCACCGAGTGGATGTTACATAGTTAGTCAGGTTGAAAAAAGACACAAGTCCATCTGGCTCAAACAATAAAAAACAAAAATAAAAAGTGCTGTCACAGAAGTCTTTGCCTACGCGTTTCATTATTACTATGCAACCTCCTCAGGAGCAGACAAAAACTGGCTTCACTCTGTTCTTCACTATATATATATATATATAAACCCCCACCTATATAACCATACTAAGAGTTGCTGCCTTCTTACCAAACATAGCTATTGCACATATAATTCCCTTATCTTCTCACAAGATAGCACAACAGCATATGATCTTAATGTCTCAGTATGTTATTATACATTCTTACATCTATTTAACAATACCAATATACCTATGCCTTATGCCCCATATACAGCGCCATCTTGTGTGGATGTAGGGCAAACACAGCAAAAACCTATTTTGACTTCCCCATTTAAAGGGTAACTCCACTTTCGTGGGGAAAAAATATCAGCAAATAAAGAAAAAACAATAAAGCGTGTACAATTGCGACACAAATCATGTTGTAATTGAATGTTATTAAAAATGACCTTTCCTTTTCAATCTTCAGCTGCTGTTATTTTCTGAAAATGCAATGCAATATTATCTACCTGGAGCTCTTCTGTACACAGAATGTGTACTGACTACATCCCAGAAACATCATTTCCTGCTTGTGTGATTGGCTCACCATTTTTCCCAGAAGTCTGTACTAAGATACAAGTCAGATTTCTGGTATCCCCTGCCACAAAAATGTCATTTCTGGTGAGATACTCCTAATAGGAACACATCTAAAGTAATACAGGCCAAGCAGATTTCCTCATTAGAGCCCTGCAACTGCCACAGCTGACAGATACTATGAAACCACTCCCATGAGACCCACCCAGCCCAGGGGCACAGAGGAGCAAACCATGATTTCTTCAGAATAACAAAAGGTAAGAATCTGCAACCAAGTTTGTTAAAATCCTTGCAATGTACATACTGTAGATCACCCAGAGGGGAATGTTTTTTTTTTTCTCAACAAAAGTGGAGTTACACTTTAAAGTATAAAAAAAAAATATTGCAAAGGAATACAGGTATAATAATATGTAAATCACATTAAATACAACAAATATAAAATATGCAAATATTGATAAAACCATACAAAAATACATTGTTAAAAATAGTATTTAAAAAAAAATGTCAAAAGGAGGGTTCCAAAAACATGTAAATAAATAAATAAATAAATACATATATTCTGCAAATTGCTACATTTCTATTTTTTCTTTCTAATTATTGAAATAGTTGGTTCCACCATGGTAATTTATTTATTCATATTGGAGGATCACCTACTGGGATGGTGTGGAGCCACTGAGTTGGAACATGGCACACTGATATATAATCTGAAGTTGCACCATTGTTATTGGACAAAATCCCAGAGCACAGCTACGAGATTACATTTATTATCATTCTATGCACATAACATTGGACTGACTCTTTGGGGTTGTTTTTCTAAAACTGGAGAGTGCAAAATTTGGTGTAGCTCTTTTTTTTTTTAATCAAAACTTAATTGAACAAGCTGCAATTAGAAGCTAATTGGCTACCATGCACAGCTGCACCAGATTTTGCATTCTTCAGTAAGGCCCCTTTCACACACTCCGTCCGTCGGACGGAGTCCGTTTTTCTCAGCGGGGGATTGATCCACCAATCCCCCACTGAGCAGGAGGATGACAGCTGTGTCTCCGCTCTGTGTGTAGAGACACAGCTGTCAGTTCCCCATGCATCTCTATGGGGGAAATCGGATGGGAACGGACCGTCGGTCCGCTCTCATCCGATCCGCTGGATGGATAGAAAATCGGGTTTCCATCCGTCCAGATTTGACGGATCGGATATCAGCGGACATGTCTTCACTGACATCCGATGCCCCATAGGGATGCATGGAGGGTTGTTCAGATCCGCCAAAAAAACACAGGCGGATCTGAACGGTCCGCCTGTGTGAAAGAGCCCTTATAGGAAATAAACCCCATTATGTTTCTGGACTTTATTTCAATGAGTTTCTTTGTTTGGGTGTATAGTGCTATAGCCCTTTTCAGTTCTTTTGGGGCTTTATAATACGGAAGTTTAGGGCACTATATTAGTTTCCTGTGGCAGCAGCTGCAACAGGTTATATGTTCATTTTCTAGCACGGTTGTTTTTTGTTTCTGTTGTACTCTTCAACAGTTGGAATTTGTACTATTCTACTTAACATTTCAGTGTTTTTTACTAAACAGTCTGGCTCATTAATGTTGGGAAAACAAAATGTGACCGGTCACGATCTCACACAAGGGGCACAATAGGTTATCTGTTTTTTTCCTTTTTATAATACGACATGAGTACAAAACATAAAAAAGGTAAACACTAAAACAAAAGAATAATAAATATTCATATGTGTTCATAAGACAAAGGCCACAGAAACAGCTACAAAGCTTCTCGGAAATGATTTTGTCAATGAATCTTCTATTCTCTTTTTCCGCAGATGATAATGTCCTTTCCTTAAATTTCCGTTCAAACATCTGTTTAACGAACTTTCAGCAGATAAACCATTGTAATAAATGTCCTTCATTGCTTAACATGCCAGCAAAATAGTCTTCTGGTAACACCACTGATAGTTCTTGTAGCAATGGTTGTGTGATCCATTCCTGAGCATGTGGTTTGCCCAGTTTTGCAATACATTGTCCTAAGCATTATAATAAACCTAGTATGACACCCCAGCTGTTGGTAAATCATATGTTCTCAATGCATTCTGCAGTTTTTTTTTTTTAAGTAATCCTGTTGGGGCTCAAGATTGGTAGAGAAAAGAGAGCAACTGGCCTATTATTGACCTCTTAGATAAAGTTTATTCATTGTAGCAATCATTAAAAAACATCCAACACATTTCGGGGGGTTGAAGTTCCTCTTCATCAGGGTTTAGAAATATTGTGCTGGGGGAATCTAAATGAAGAATTGCATAGGATTTACAAAAAATCAGGAGAAAGTTCCCCGATATCTTTCCTCTGTTTTAGTGACGCAAATCTCTCGCAACAAACCTCCTTGGATTATAGGTAATTCTTTGCTATACAATTGGGTATATATATAATCTGTTACAATTGTAATATGTTGTTGAAATATAGAGATTATTTGGGGTTATATAGGGTTTTTTTTTTTTTCTCTCCCTCTCCTCCTTCCCTTTCCCCCCTCTCTGCAATCACAAGGTAATTTGAGTTTGTAATTATGCTGTAAATATGGATTATATGCATTTGTTTTTGTTCATATTGACTGTTTTGTAATTCTTTTTTTTTCCTGTTTTCTTTTTAATCACAGTAAGAGCCTTATGTATAAACAAGAAACATGTATAGTCCTGAAGAAGCCGGGGATCCCAGGAAACGCGTAGACCACGTACAAATGCATGTATACATAATACCAATGTAGCTTGGAATTACTGGAAGGTCCTTTTGTATAAAAGCTTTGTAAAGGAAAAACTTTACATTTTTTACTTATGTGTTTGTTCTCATTTGGCATATATAAAGTCCCAATGCTTTCAGTTCCACAAATTTACCAAAAATTGCATATGCTAGGTTTGGATTTCATTAGCATGTTTAAACTTTGCTGCAAATGCTGGAATAGCAGCCAGATGAAGGGGGACTTAAAGAAACCCCAAAACATGTTGATTTTTTTTTTCAACAATTATTATAACAAGCTTTTTAAGCTGTTGTTAATAGCCTGGCATGGTTTTTTTTTTCTTAAATCTTGAGACTTCTACCCGGAGAGCTATGGTAATGTGCTTCGTGCCCATGAGAGGTACCTTGAAGAAAACGGTCCCACCAAATTATAATACTCGGCACATCGTAACTTCACTTTTCTAGTAAATACTGTAAATGGTCTGCCATCGGTGACCCCCTCTTAAGAATACTAATTGTCTGGATGTCTCTGGTATGCATACTTTTTCAGTCACTGACTTGAAACAAGCATGCAGATTAGAATGTCAGAGTGAAGTCAGAACAGCTGATCTGCTGGATCAGCATGGCAGCCAGAAAGCTAGATTTTCAGAGGTCAGCAATGGCACCCTAACATTTTCTCACTACATGATTTCATAAAGCAATGTCTTTACTTCCACAGCTATGTGTTGTATATGGGTGTGTTCAGGAAATGACACCAACACCCTTCACACTTTGTGCAGCTGATTAATTGTTTCATTATATTGATTACACAGTCCCATCCAGGGAAAGTACAGGCATGTGACTTCTTCTCCATAGGATGATTATCACTGCTGGCAGCATCACCAGAAAACACATAACTAGCACCATATTATCTTTGGATAGAATACTGTGTAAATAAAAGAATAGCATAACCATAGAGTATCAAATAACTCAGCATAAGTCATGTTGCGTCTATCAATTCAATTTCTGAACATGTTTTCCATTTACAAGCAGAATGATGAAAACCTGAAGATATTTATCCTGCTGCTAACAGAAGGTTAACAAAAGAGCTTCTTGTTTAGCAATTAAGCCCCGTACACACGCAACGATTATCGGCCGACCAATCGTCCGTCTTTTGTCCAGAGTTGTGTTTCGTTGGTTGAAATGTGCCTAGACTGCACACAAATTTTCTCGCCCAACAAAAATCTGCTTCTGAAGTGATGTCAAGTGTTGGTTTGCTTTCTTTGTGTTCTTTCTTATCTGAGCATGCCCAGTCTTGCTCATAAGATTTTTCCCTGTCGAAATCAGTACTGACTGCACGAAAATCGGCCGTGTTTTGACGGCCAACAAAAATGTTATAGTCTGCACACCAGATTTTTTTCAGAGTCGGTTGTCGGAAGCATCATACTAACAAGCCAATTTTCTATGCTTGTGTACGGGGCTTTAGATCTGCTGTTTAATAGTATTGTGAGACTAATTTGCTCCACACTGGAGAGATCTGAATAAACTTTGAGGCCTGGTTCACACTGATGCGATTTCAGATGCGACTTGGGTCACATTGAATCACATCACAATGGAAATAACTTTGCTTCCAATGGTGCCTATTCACATCAATGCAGCTCAGCTGTAAGGTATCATTAGAAAAGGGTCCTGTGCTTCTTTGGTGCAATTTACAGTGTAATTTGGCCCCATCGAATATGTAAACTACATCCAAAATGCAAGCAAATTTGCATCAAAGTTACTCTACATAATGACACTGCAAATCGAGTCAAAATTGCATCACAGTAGTGTGAACCGAGCCTGAGTGGTTGTAGACTTGAAAGAGGCCATTGACGATATTCAAGCTGACTGGGGAGGATTTGAGCAGAGAGACCTCCCTGTGGTCCACAAGGGAGGTACTCAGAGGTTTGTCACTGTATTAGAAAGTGGAAAACCTTTCCTACTCTGCTTCATTTGTACATAAAATATGTTTAGTGTAAATTAGTGATGGGCCAAACACCCCCCTGTTCATTTCGCACCAGAACATCTCGAACAGGGAAAAAGTTCTAGCGAAAATACAAACTCTATTAAAGTCTATGGGACACGAACATGAAAAATCAAAAGTCCTAATTTTAAAGGCTTATATGCAAGTTATTGCCATAAAAAGTATATGGGGACCCGGATACTGCCCTAGGGGACATGTATCAATGCAAAATAAAAATTTTAAGTTAACATTTTTACAGGAGCAGTGATTTTAATGATGCTTAAAGTGAAACAATAAAAATGAAAAAATTATTTTAAATATTGTGCCTGGGGGGGTTCCCTTAATGTGCCTGTAAAGTGGCGCATCTGTACGATGTTTGGAGTCTGCTGCAGCAATACTGACATTTCAAAAGGAAAAAAAATGAATTTTTGTAAAATCTTACCTGTAAAATTCCTTTCTCTGAGTCCTCCGACAGTCGCCGCCTCTTCATATTCGTCACTAATGGGGTTATTGACCTTTGCTCCGTAGGAGTGCTAGGCAACAGAATATATTAATATCAAAGCTTTTAGCATATCCCACCCCCAGGGGGTGGTCCCCTCAGTCAATACCTCCTTGCTTCCTGCATACCAACTCAGTTTCAGTAGAATAGCAGTAGAGTATACAAACAAACCCCAAAAGAGGGGCGGGGGCGGCGACTGTCGGAGGACTCAGAGAAAGGAATTTTACAGGTAAGATTTTACAAAAATTCCATTTTCTCTTACGTCCTCCGACAGACACCACCTCTTCATATTCGTCACTAATGGGGACGTCCCAAAGCAGTGTAGACATGAGGGGTGGGAAAAACAGCAGCCGCGCCTAAAGCAACGCAATACCCACATCAGCGAAAGGAACCTTACCAAAGTAAGAGAACCAACCGGGCAACAGGAAAACGTGCTCAACAGGAGCAACAACCCAGGAAAAACAAGTAACTCAGCAGCAGTCAAGAGCCCAAATAAGGGACCCTAAGGCACTGCCGCACTAAGGACTTTATGGCCAAAAGAAGCATCTGCCGATGCCTGAACATCCACCTTGCAAAATTTGGAGAAGGTGTGAACGGACGACCAAGTCGCCGCCTTACACACCTGGGCCACAGAAGCCCGATGATCACAGGCCCAAGACGTACTCAGAGATCTGGTAGAGTGCGCTTTCACAGGCATGGGAGGAACCTTCCCCCTCAAAGCATAGGCCTGCTCGATGGTCTGTCTGATCCATTTGGCGATGGTAGAAGTGCCGCCATACCCTTCCGAGGTCCCTCATCCTGATCGCCCGAACAACATCCAAGGAATGAAAAGCCACCTCCTTCTGATGTTTAGGCTTCGCACAAAGCGAAGGCAAGACAATGTCCTCATTGAGGTGAAATTCAGAAATTCTCTTCGGAAGAAAAGATGGGTTAGGTCGCAAGACCACCTTATCCAAGTGAATCACCAAATACGGAGACTTGCAGGACAAGGCCGCCAGCTCCGACACCCTGCTAGCCGAAGTAATCGCTACTAAGAAGGCAACCTTCTTGGACAACAAAGACAACGAGATCTCCCTGATATTCTCAAAAGGAGCATGTTGTAACACGGACAGAACAAGGTTCAAATCCCACGGAGGCAAAGGCTCCCTCCTAGGAGGGACCAAATGTCGCACCCCTTGAACAAAGGTGCTAACCAAAGAGTTAGACGCCACAGGACGTTGAAAAAGAATGGTCAGCGCAGAAATCTGACCCTTAATCGTGGCCAGCGCCAAACGCTGGTCCACTCCAGTTTGGAGGAAAGCCAACACTCTCGATACCGAGTATGAGCGAGGGGAATACCCCCTGGACTCACACCAGGCAAAATACGCCTTCCAAGTACGGTAGTAAATCTTCCCCGAAGAGGCCTTCCTGGCCTTGATCAAAGTGGGAATGACCTCAGGGGAGAGACCCCTATCCTTCAGGACCTGGCTTTCAACAGCCAGGCCGTTAGAGCCAGCGACTGTAAAGCAGGATGGAATATCGGCCCTTGAGACAGAAGGTCCGCTCGAAGAGACAGACGCCACGGAGTGTCGACCGCCAGATTCACGAGGTCTGCGTACCAAGACCGGCGAGGCCAGTCCGGTGCCACCTGAATCACCGTTTTCGGTTCCGAGGCCAACCTGCGAAGGAACCTGGACAGCAGCTGAATCGGTGGAAAGGCATACATCAGACGATACTGATGCCAGGGCGTCACTAACGTGTCCGAGGCGCCTGCCCGAGGATCGCGCATCCTTGCCACGAACCTTTCCACCTTGTGATTTAGACAAGACGCGAACAGGTCCACATCTGGGGACCCCCACTTCGCGCATAACATCTGGAAGACATCCGGGTGAAGGGACCATTCTCCCTGGTCCAGAGTCTGGCGGCTCAGATAATCCGCCTGCCAGTTTTCCACCCCCGGAATGTGAACTGCAGAGATCGCCGGGATGTGCGTCTCGGCCTAAGACAGAATGTCGGCTACTTCCCGAGCCGCCCGGGCACTCCTGGTGCCTCCTTGGTGGTTGATGTAGGCCACCGCTGTGGCATTGTCCGTCTGCACCCGAACTGGACGGCCCTGAAGCCTGTCCGTCCAACGCAGAAGACAGAGAGATATCGCCCGCAATTCCAGAATGTTGATCGGAAGGGAGGATTCCTCCTCCGACCAAGTTCCCTGGGCGGACAAAACGCCCAGAACACCACCCCAGCCGGACAGGCTGGCATCCGTGGTAATCACCGTCCATGACAAAGGACGAAAGGACTTGCCCACCGACACCGCCGGGGACTGGAGCCACCACAAAAGACCCCTTCGGGTGAGATGGCATAACGACAGCCGCAGATCCAGAGATTGCGGACGCCCGTCCCACTTGGCCAGGACTTCCGCCTGAAGCTCCCGTGTGTGAAACTGGGCGAAGGGAATCGCCTCGAAGGCCGAAACCATCAATCCCAGACACCTCATACACGTCCGGAGGGACGAGCACTGATTGTCCCTGAGGGACCTGACTTCGCACTGAAGTGTCCAATGCTTGTCTTCCGGCAGGAAGACCTTCGCTTGAACAGAGTCCAGAATCATCCCCAGGTAGGGAAGACGAACCGACGGACACAACGTCGATTTTGGAAAATTTATCGTCCAACCGACGAAATGCCCTGGGCCCTCAGTAAAGCCAGAACCGGCGCAAGCACCTTGGTGAAAACCCGCGGAGCCGAAGCGAGACCGAAGGGTAACGCCACAAATTGATAATGACCCTCCGCAATGGCAAATCGAAGGTACCTCTGGTGACCCTCGAAAATGGGGATGTGTAGGTACGCATCCTTCAAGTCGATGGAGGCCATGAATTCCCCCGGAACCAGGGCAGCCACCACCGAGCGCAGGGATTCCATGCGAAACGTGCGAACCCGCACAAAGCGGTTCAGAGCTTTTAAGTCCAGAATCGGACATACTTTGCCCTCCTTTCTGGGCACAGTGAACAGATTGGAGTAGAACCCCCGAAATCTGTCCCGATGAGGCACCGGAACCACCACTCCCTGGGCCCGCAGGTCCCGCACCGCCAGGTGCAGATCCTGCAAGCGCTCCGGAGTCAGCTGAAGGTTTGAGGGGAAAAATCTGCCCGTCGGCCGAGAGAGAAACTCGATCTTGTATCCAGATCGAACGATTTCCTGAACCCACCTGTCCCGAATGCGGTCCAGCCAGGGTTGAAGAAAACCGAACAAACGTCCCCCCACCCCAGAAACGGGTGAGGGCGCCCCTTCAGGCCGCATTGTTGTGGGCAGCGGATCCGGACTGGCCGGACTTCTGCTTACCCGCCCACGGCTTCTTCTGGGAGCCTTGGCCTTTGAAGGGCTTGCCCTTATAGTGCGACCGAAAGGCACGAAAGGACCCCTGAGAGGGCCTAAACGAAGCATTCTTCTTACCGCGAACAAACTTAGTCTTGTTAGATTGGGGCAAGAGAGTGCTCTTACCCCAAGAAATACCCTTTATCAGGGTATCCAAAGATTCGCCAAAAAGGCGGGATCCCGCGTAGGGCAAATTTGCCAGAGTCTTGCGAGAAGATTGGTCAACAGACCAACATTTCAACCATATCAGGCGACGGTTCAAGACCGCCACACTAGAAAGACGCGCAGCCAAAGGGACTAAATCCAAGTCCGCATCACACAAATACATGACATCCTGATGAATTTGATCCACCATAGCCAAAGTTGTCGGCGGGGCAGAGTCAGCCACCAGAGTGCGCCGGAGCACCTGCGTCCAATCCGCAATAGCCTGGGCTGCCATAATGGAAGCAAAAATAGGCTTCAGCATAGAGCCAGCAACCGTATAAGCATGACGGGCCAGAGATTCCAATCTCCTGTCCGTCGGGTCCCGGAACACCGGGGTATCCTCAGCAGGGATCGCAGTTGATTTATTCAAAATCGCCACCGCGTGATCCACCTGAGGCGGTACACACCAACGCTCATCAGTAGCCGGTGTAAAGGGATAACGCAGCTTGAATCTACTCGGCACAGCAAAAGGCTTTTTTAAATTGCGCCATTGCTCATCAACCGCGCGCTGAAATTCCGTAGAGCAAGGAAAAACCTGCGATGTTTTGCGTTTTCTCTGCGTCCCATAAGAGGACATCAAAGCAGGAGGTCATGGGTCATCCTGCAAATGCAGTGTTTCCTTGATAGAAGCAACCAACTCATCCATGAGTGCAAGCTCTTCAGACGAGACAGGGGGAGAATTATCAACCCCTTCCACCTCAGCCTCCCCGTCAGACCCCACGAGGTCTAGGGATGAGTGAGACCCTGAGAAGGGCACTCCAGCCATAGCAGCCCCATCGCCCTCTGAATCAGAGGAAATAGACACCCTGGGCCGTTTTGTGGATCGATCAGCCACCAGCATCTGCACCTGAGCAGCCAAGTTTTCCACAATAGTGGCCAGATCAGCCCCCTCGGGGGAAGCAGCAGCCCCTTGGCCCCCCACCAGGGTGGGAGGAAACTTGCAATCCTGAGAATCCATGCCCCAGCAAAAAATTAATAAAGGGTACTGCCCCTTTAAGATCGCGGTGAGCGCTGCCCACCGCACCCACCGAACACACTGACCCCCACAGGGATAATAAACTGGGCAAGGAATACAGGAAAAAAAAGAGATATAAAACCTGGAGAGCTCACACAGGCTGCTGCACCGATCGCTGTGCCAGAGGAAAAGGAAGTGATGCAAGACTGACCGCCCCCATGAAGCCTCTGCAAGGCTACACAAACATGGCCGCTCGGCTGAGGACAAAACCCTGGGCAAAGAGAACATGGCACTGACATGTGGGATCGATCGCCGCTCAAAATGGCGGCGTTTGGCGCCAAAAACGTGTGCGGTACCACACAGGACCTTCCACCATAATTATTTTCCCAAGAAAAATGGCGGATCGCCGCAGCGATCGCCGCACAGCATGTCTAAAAATCTTACTGCTTCACATGACACCCAGCAGAGCGGGAGAGCCCCCCCTCACAGCCCACACACAGGCAGCAAGTGCACACAGGAGCTGACAGGGAGCACAGCAGTCACACAGACATGCAGGGTCACACAGTCCCAGACTGACACCCAAAAAAGACAGGTCCCCACATAGAGATACACTTACCAGTCCGGATGGCGTGGGGAGCCTGCTCCAGTGACCAAACCGCAGTACTGAGGACAGGGAGTGTCGCAAGCATGACGCAGTGGAGTTGCGGTGCGAAACCGCAATGGCGTCCAGTGAGGTAGCCACCTCACCGATAGCATCCCTGCAGCGAACAGGGATGGGTCGTTCAATGTGCCAGGGCAAAACCTAAGCTGAACGCTCGATGGCAGGCTGGGAAGCCCCTGGCCCTGAGCCCTGGGATCCAGGGTGGCCAGACTGAGACCCAGCTCCGCACGATTATCTTCATCAGAAGAACTAACTAATGCTGGAAATAAACAGCTAAGGAAAAGAAAGAAAAAAACTTCAAATAAAATCAAAAAGAGAGAAAAGTGGCTGAGACTAAGAGCCCCAGCACAGGAACAGCCTGCACTCCTGAGCTAGGCATATGAAACTGAGTTGGTATGCAGGAAGCAAGGAGGTATTGACTGAGGGGACCACCCCCTGGGGGTGGGATATGCTAAAAGCTTTGATATTAATATATTCTGTTGCCTAGCACTCCTACGGAGCAAAGGTCAATAACCCCATTAGTGACGAATATGAAGAGGCGGCGACTGTCGGAGTACGTAAGAGAAATGTAATTTAAACTTGCTCACGGCTGTAATGTATTGTCGGCTCCTGGCAATACAGATATAAAAAATGAAATAAACGGCGTAGGCCACAATTTAAAAAAAAAAAACGGCGTGGGGTCCCCCCCCCAAAATCCATATCAAACTCGTATCTGAGCATGCCCCCACCCCTCCTGAACCATAGCAGGCCACATGCCCTCGACATGGGGGGGGTGGGTCCCTCTTCCCAGCAACCCTGGGCTGTGGTTGTCGGGGTCTGTGGGTGGGGGACTTATCGGAATCTGGAAGCCCCCTTTAACTAGGGGACCACAAGATCCTGCCCCCCTATGTTAATGGGTATAGGGTACATCGTACCCCTACCCATTCACCGGGCAGACGGCTGGTAGCCTCTGAAGAGACAAAGCGTTTTTGAATTTATTTTTCTTTTTAATAAAGGACTTGTCAAAAACTGTGTTCTGTGGTTTTTACTTTTTTACACTTTTTTGGTAAATGGGGCGGGAACTGGGGCCACCTATTTTAAAAGGGGGTTTTCAGATTGCGATAAGCCCCCCACTCGCATACCCCCACAACCACAGCCCAGGGTTCTTGGGAAGAGGACCTTGTCCCCATATGGGGACAAGGTGCTTTGGGGGGCACCCTTCCCATGTTGAGGGCAAACGGCCTGGTATGGTTCAGGTGGGTGGGGGGGGGGGTCACTCGCTCATCCCCCACCTTTCCTGGCCTGTCTGGCTGCATGCTCAGATAAGAATCTGGTATGGATTTTAGGGGGGCCCCATGCCATTTTTTTTTTAAATTTTGGTATGGAGTTTATCTTAAAATCAGTACCAGACCCAAAGGGCTTGGTATGGATTATGGGGGGGGACCCTACGCCCTTTTTTAAAAAATTATTTTGATGTGGAGTTCCTCTTAAAATCTATACCAGACCCAAAGGGCTTGGTATAGATTTTGGGGGGGAGCCCACACCATTTTTTTTTTTTTTAGATTCTGTCATAGGGTTCCACTTAACCACTTAAATACAGGGCACTTTTCACCCTCCTCCTGCCCTGACCAATTTTCAGCTTTCAGTGCTCATTGGCATTTATGGGAAATCTTGGTCAGCATGACGTGGCACTGCTCTCCGTATTTAACATTGGCATCTATGGGAAATATTGGTCAGCCTGGCATTGCACTGCTCCCAAACCATAAGTGACAGGGACACAAAACTTGGGGAGCACCGAGAGGGGACTCAGGACTACAACATATTCATACATTTTAAAGTGGAGTATGCCTGTACACTACGCTGACTGCACTAATCTAACTCAACTCACTATCCACTAACTACCTGCCTAATCTCCATTATCACACACTATACATGGCTGCCATGTAAGCAGCAGCCTTATGTAGTGTGGGACGTGGACTTAGGCCCTCAGCCATGATTGGCCAAAGGCACCCTCAGGACATTGTGCTGTGATTGGCCAAAGCATACAGGTCAGGTGCATGCTTTGGCCAATCCTCAGCAATCAATGCACTGCAACATCGCAGTGCATTATGGGGCGCTCATTGGCGGGCGAACTTCCCGCCGAACGCCCCGTTTGTTCATGCGTTCTGCGAACACACGAACAGCTAATGTTCGAGTCGAAACACAGAACCCATCCCTAGTGAAAATCTTCTACAACAGTATAGCTATAATGTTGAACGCAAAATGTAATCATATGTAAAGTACCCCCATTAACCCTGTTATGTATTCATTTGAAATAACTTTAACCACTTGCCGCCTGCCGCCGTCATATCACGGCGGAGCGGTGCGACCATTGTTCTGGGCCGCCGTCATATGACGGCGGCCCATTCAGGCAGGGCAGGCGCGCGATCGTATGCGCGCCGCCCTGCACTGTCGGTGGCGGCGTGTCACCGGGACACAGCCCGTCACCGGCAGGGGGGAAACAGCCAATGAGCATCTAATCACACAGTCGATCACAATAGAGGAGCCCAGAAGATGACCGCGTGATCGAGAGCGCGCAGCGCGGTCATGTCGGTGGCTCTGTGTTCCCTAGAAACACAGCTAGTCACCGGCAGTCCATCCATTCACAGCCGATCACAAAATGTAAACACAGAGCAGTAACTTACTGTTACTAGCTCTTCTCCCCTCACACAGTTTCCAGTGTGTGGAGAGCGGAGCCAGAAACAGTGAGTTACTGCTCTGTACACCTGTAAAAGTAAAAGCACAAAAATAAAGGTCCCCACACAGTCCAATTTCCGCCTGCCGAGTCGCGGTAACATCACGCAAACATCGCATGACACCCAAAAAAGGTACAAGAGTTTCTTTGGGGCGTCATGCGTTGTTTGCACAATGTTAACGCGATTCAGCAGGCGGAAATCGCGGCAACATCGCACAGCGTTTGGGGTGCTATTGCAAATCATGGGCAACGCACTGGCGCCCCGCGATTTGCAATGATTTCCGGATCGCGGTGATTCTGCCCGCGATTGCTACGCTCACATGTGAACGTAGCCTAAATTTCCCCTGTCACCAGAGACTGCCATCAGTACCGCCGTGCACCATCGCCCGTCACCTGTCACCCATCGGTGACCATCGCCCGTCACCTGTCACCCCATCAATCACCGTCACCTGTCACCCCATCAGTCATCGTCACCTGTCACCCCATCAGTCATCGTCACCTGTCACCCCATCAATCATCGTCACTTGTCACCCCATCAGTGATCGTCATCTGTCACCCCATCAATCATCGTCACTTGTCACCCCATCAGTGATCGTCATATGTCACCCCATCAGTGATCGTCATCTCTCACCCCATCAATCATTGTCACCTGTCACCCCATCAGTGATCGTCATCTGTCAACCCATCAATCATCGTTGCCTGTCACCCCATCAGTCATCGTCATCTGTCACCCCATCGGTCATCGTCACCTGTCACCCCATCAGTCATTGTCACATGTCACCCCATCAGTCATTGTCACCTGTCAACCCATCAGTCATCGTCATCTGTCAACCCATCAGTGACCGTCACTTGCCACCTATCAGTCACCTGCCACCCATCAGTGATCATCCGCAGTCAACCGTCACCCGTCAAACAGCCCATCACAGCCAGCATGTCAAAAAGGATGTACAGCAGCGAGGAGGCCCTTCAGGTCCTCTCCATGACTGATGAGAGCACCGGGGAGCTCTCATCATTATCCGAATCCATATCCAAATCTGATTCAGAATTAGAAATCGCTAATAGTAGCAGGGCGGAGATGGACTCGGACTATTCCTGTACAGTTTCCTTTATAGAATGTATTTTGGGGTGCAATTTTTGCTATATACATGCAACCACTTACCGACCGCCTAATGACTATATACATCGGTCATTAAAAGCTAAATACTGGGGTTATGGCAGCAGATAGCTGTCATAACCCCGGTATTTTTTTAAACGGCGGGCGGTTGGCTTTCAGATAAGGGTGGTCCCAATGGCAGATTCGCCGCGGAATTACCCTTACGGTGCAGGGGAAGAGGTGCCCCCCCCCCTCCAGCCGCGTCCCAGAGGTTTTCCCAGCTTACCGCACCCGGATCCTCAGAAACAGGAAGTCGAGAGAGGGCAAGATGGCCCTCACTCGACTCTATGGTCTTGGAGGACCGGAGCTACGTCAAAAGTCGTTGCCTAGCAACCGGTTTAAAGGCCCTTTTTTTTTTCAACAATTTTTTTTTTCTTTTTTATTGTAGTTGTGAGGTCTTTTTGACCCCAGATCTCACAATAAAGAGGACCTGTCATGCCTATTTCTATTACAAGGGATGTTTACATTCCTTGTAATAGGAATAAAAATGATCAAAACATTTTTTTTTTAAAACTGTGTAAAAATAAAAAAATAATAAATAAAATAAATAGGAAAAAAAAATGAAAGCGCCCTGTCCCGTTAGCTCGCCCGCAGAAGCGAATGCATACCCAAGTCCCGCCCACATATGTAAACGGTGTTCAAACCACACATGTGAGGTATCGCCGCGATCATTAGAGCGAGAGCAATAGTTTGAGCCCTAGACCTCCTCTGTAACTCTTAGCTAGTAACCTGTAGAAATTTTTAAAATGTTGCCTATGGGGATTTTTAAGTACCAATGTTTGGCGCCATTCGGTGAGCGTGCGCAATTTTGAAGCATGACATGTTGGGTATCTAATTACTCGGCATAACATTATCTTTCACATTATGGTAAACAATTGGGCTAAATTTACTGTTTTCTTATATTTTAATTTAAAAAAGTGAATATTTCTCAAAAAAATTGCATTTGGAAGACTATGATGTCAGACCAAATATGGTGTGATAAAAAATATTGCAACAATCTCCATTTTATTCACTAGTGTCTCTGCTAAAAAAAAATATATAACGTTTGGGGGTTTTAAGTAGTTTTCTAGCAAAAAAAATGATTTTAGCTTTTAAACACCAAGTGTAAAAAATAGGCCCAGTCTTAAAAGTGAATAAATGGACAACTTTGTGTAAAGTGCTACTTGGATGTTAGGCCTCTGTATGTGGTTAGGCTGTGTAAAAGTGTTACACATGTGGTATCGCCATACTCAGGAGAAATAGCAGAATGTATTTTGGGGTGCAATTTTTGATATGTACATGCTATGTGTTGGAAATATTTAATAAATGGACAACTTTGTGTAAAAAAAAAAAATGCATTTTCATTTTCTTTCCACAGTTTCCAAAAACTTGTGGAAAAAAATGACACGTTCAAAAGACTCATTATGCCTCAAAAATTATACGTTGGGGTGTTTGCTTTCCAAAATGGGGTCATTTTATGGGGGTTTCCATTGTCCTGGTGCTCCAGGGCCTTCAAAAGTGCGATAGGTTGTCAGGAAATTATATGTGTAATTTATGCTCCTAGAATGCCGGACGTTGCTACTTGGATGTTAGACCTCTGTATGTGGCCAGGCTGTGAAAAAGTCTCACACATGTGGTATCGCCATACTCAGGAGGAGTAGTAGAATGTGTTTTGGGGTGTAGTTCCAAGTATACATATGTTGTGTGAGAGAAATAACCTGTTAATACGTCAATTTGTAAAAATAAAAATCTTAATTTTGCAAAGAATTGTGGGAAAAAATTACAACTTCAAAAAACTCACCATGCCCCTTATTAAATACCTTGGAATGTCTACTTTCCAAAAAGGGGTCTTTTGGGGGTATTTGTACTTTCCTGACTTTTTAGTGTCTCAAGAAATGAGTTAGGCCTTCAGTACATCAGGTGTGATCAAGTGTGATCAATTTTCAAT
>NW_028119665.1:0-27500 GCF_965119305.1 Pelophylax lessonae
TCTCTTTTATTTTCCCTCCCCTATCAAGGATAAGTAAATTAATAAATAAAATATTAAAAAATCTTTTTAGTCCATAAAAAAAATTTTTATAAAAAAAATTGTCCATAGTGAATCTTCCCAAGTGACAAGAAAAAGTCCAAACGTGCAAAAAATTGCCACTATCCAATAACTGCGTGTATTCAGTGTCCACATGTGGGGATCCAACCTTCTGTGCACCACTATTTCCCCTAAATGGACTCGCTGGAAATTAAGCTGGTGGAACCAGCAATCACACTTTCCTAATAACTTTCCAGCCTGGTGGTCGGTTTCCTCAAAAATAGTTATCCCGATTGGTCAGTGGGAAGAATGTCCCTTACATTGGTGGTCAGTGGGAAGAATGTCCCTTACATTGGTGGTCAGTGGGAAGAATGCTCCTTACATTGGTGATCAGTGGGAAGAATGATCCTTACATTGGTGATCAGTGGGAAGAATGATCCTTACATTGGTGGTCAGTGGGAAGAATGTTCCTTACATTGGTGGTCAGTGGGAAGAATGCTTCTTACATTGGTGGTCAGTAGGAAGAATGCCCCTTACAATGGTGGTCGATGGGAGGAATGGCCCCCTTACATTGGTGGTCAGTGAAAATTATATAAAGTAAATAAAAATTGTTAAAAAAATGATTGTAAAGCACATCCAGGTAGAGGGCTATGTAGGATGAGCACACGTATGTGAACAATAATGGTGGCACATATGTATGGTATCGTCGGGAACGTCGCACTGAGAGCAATTCTAGGGCCATCATTTTGTAACATGCTGGTCAGAGCTTTTTATTTTTTGTATCTTTTTTATTAAACTGTTCAGCTAAGAAGACATTTGTTGCACCTATTATATTGTGTTAATTCATGAAAACCTTAATTTTGGAAATGTACCATTGTTGCACTTTATTTAATGTAAGTTTATTTTCTTTTTTTTCTATAATAAACATTTATTTTGAACATAGTGTAGAGAAATTCTGTGACAAACAAATGTAATGTGGGCAGTGCAAGATGTAGGCGGGGCTTTGTGTGGGTGTGGCTTGAGTGTGGGCGGGGACACATGGGGGCCCATGATCTCTTATTGCCCGGGGGGCCCCATGAGTTGTCAGTCCGCCCCTGCTCCCAGTATGCCCTGATACAACCTATGGCTCTGCAGCTGCCCCAAAATTACAACTCCTAGCATGTTGCACTATACAGTATTACAGAATAAGTTATGGTGCAACATAATGGGTAGTTTTGGTTTGAGGCAGCTGCAGAGCCATAGGCTTATGTTAGGGCATGCTGGGAGTTGTAGTTTGTCAGTAGCTCACTGCAACTCCCAGTACTCCCTAACGCAAAAAAATGTTAATAAATGTAAATAAGCCCCTTCCCTAATAAAAGTTTGAATTATCCCCCTTTTCCCATTTTTCAAAAAAAATAATGTAAACAATTGTACGTCCTGGTGCGGCGGTACTTATCGCATAAGGACGTACATTTACATCCTGTACATGACGGCGAGCACCGGAGTGGTGCTCATGTCATAGGTCCCGGCTGCTATCAGCAGCCAGGGACCCACCGGTAATGGCGGACATCAGCGATTACGCTCATGTGCGCCATTAACCACTCAGATGCTGTGATCAATACAGATCACGGCATCTGCATCAATGCAGTCAGTAAAATGGATGCTGCCGCGGGGATCCGATCATCCATATTGGCGGATGGAGGGCCTGTCACCTGCGTCCGTCCGTCTCCAGGGGTCTTATGCTATGGTCCAAGATTGAGCAGACCAAAGCAAACATTGACATATCATGTAGCATTATTAGATCTGTCATTTTTTGTAAGTGCGTTATCTTTTGTAGGTATTATAATTTAAATGCAACCAATTTCTGGTGCAATATGTGTAAAAACAAAAAAAAAAAAAAAAAAATCCTAAATGACCTGTGCCTCATTTATTATGAGTATTGTTGTCATGACACCATGTGTTTCATGTAAATGAGTAAGTCCCTGTACAACGCAATGTGCAGAGCTCTGAATGTTCTTTATATGGCTCTGCTGCTCCTCACCCAGGCCTACTTATAATAGACCTGGGTGAGGAGCAGTAGAGCTGTGTAGATAACATAATAGAATATTATAATTGATGAGATTTGTTCTCTACACAGCTTTGCTGCTTCGTCACTTGCCACAACCGCCCGCATTCATATACAGGAAGAGAGCCTGCGATCAGAGATAGGGTGCTTCTGTAGCAGAGTCAGATATTTGAAGGTACCATTCAATGTTATTTAATTAAAGCATATTTTCATGTAGTTGTATGTTTTATTTGGCTAAATTGATTAAATGCGCCTATATTTTTGGTAGAATATAAAAAAATTTGGGGCCCCACTTTTAGGTTTGCCCAGGGCCACACTTTGTCTAAAACCGGCCCTGACTACAATAAATGTTTGCTGTTTTATACGTATTGCACTATGAGCTTCTTTCCTTCTTCTGGGTATTGAAACTCCCTGTGTATTGACCGGTTTGACTGGGTTACCTGCAAATTGGATCATCCTCCCTATATGGGATCTCCCTTTTTAACAAGATTTGGACCCCTACATCCTGATTGTACGCTAATACAAGATGTGGCCTGGTAAGCAGCCAATCCATTTACATCTTTAGAGTGACTGCTCCTGATCCACGGGGTTCTTGGTGGTGGATTCATATAAGCTATCTTTGTGTCCATACATACCACACTAGGTGTATCTCCCTTTGTTTTGGATATATTGCATGGTTTTGAGACCGGACGCCTGAATTGAGTCGGCCATTGGAAGTGGAATCCCTTGTATCTGAGTGGAATAGACCATCTATGTTTAATATTCATTCCCAACCAGAATCTGGTAAGGAGCTTGTGTGACTATCACTGATTGTTATCTATAGAGGAGTTTCGGTGACGGTCACCCCTTGAATTTACTGCCTAATCCAAATCCCTATCTGGTGAGCAGCCTGTTTGTCCATAGTGCAAGTGTGGCACAAAAGGGGTTCCTGGTGATGGGTCGTGGTTTTATTACCTATTAGTAGCAATATACTGCACCATGAGATCTTTTCTTGTTTGTTTACATATGCCCTGCTGTCTCCGCCGAGTCCATTGAGCCGAGTTGGAATAAAGTGATTCAACATCATCCTTATTTGACGATAGGATTATTCTTTTTTCTTATCTGGTAAGCAGATTGGATTGTCCCTGTCCCAAACGCGGACTGTTTTTTGAGCGCTGCAACCCTACCAATATTCCTGTATAGTGCCGGCTTCTGTCACAGGCGGAGTGATATCAAATGTACTCCGCCTCCACCTGTGACAGGGCCCAGGAGCCATAGAGGAACGGCTCTGCAGATGGGAGGGAGGTAAGGAGACACATGAGAGAGAGAGCGAGACACATGAGAGAGAGAGCGAGACACATGAGAGAGAGAGCGAGACACATGAGAGAGAGAGCGAGACACATGAGAGAGAGAGCGAGACACATGAGAGAGCGAGACACATGAGAGAGCGAGACACATGAGAGAGCGAGACACATGAGAGAGCGAGACACATGAGAGAGCGAGACACATGAGAGAGCGAGACACATGAGAGAGCGAGACACATGAGAGAGCGAGACACATGAGAGAGCGAGACACAGAGACACACATGAGAGAGAGAGCGAGACACGAGCGAGAGAGAGAGACACATGAGAGAGAGAGCGAGAGACATGGGAGAGAGAGCGAGACACATGGGAGAGAGAGCGAGACACATGGGAGAGAGAGCGAGACACATGGGAGAGAGAGCGAGACACATGGGAGAGAGAGCGAGACACATGGGAGAGAGAGCGAGACACATGGGAGAGAGAGCGAGACACATGGGAGAGAGAGCGAGACACATGGGAGAGAGAGCGAGACACATGGGAGAGAGAGCGAGACACATGGGAGAGAGAGCGAGACACATGAGAGAGAGAGCGAGACACATGAGAGAGAGAGAGAGAGAGCGAGACACATGAGAGAGAGAGAGAGAGAGAGAGCGAGACACATGAGAGAGAGAGAGAGAGAGAGAGAGCGAGACACATGAGAGAGAGAGAGCGAGACACATGAGAGAGAGAGAGAGCGAGACACATGAGAGAGAGAGAGAGAGCGAGACACATGAGAGAGAGAGAGCGAGACACATGAGAGAGCGAGAGACACATGAGAGAGAGAGCGAGAGACACATGAGAGAGAGAGCGAGAGACACATGAGAGAGCGAGCGAGAGACACAATGAGAGAGAGAGCGAGAGACACATGAGAGAGAGAGAGCGAGAGACACATGAGAGAGAGAGAGCGAGACACATGAGAGAGCGAGTGAGCGAGACACATGAGAGAGAGCGAGACACATGAGAGAGAGCGAGACACATGAGAGGAGAGCGAGACACATGAGAGGGAGAGCGAGACACATGAGAGGGAGAGTGAGAGAGAGAGCGAGACACATGAGAGAGAGAGAGAGACACATGAGAGAGAGAGAGAGCGAGACACATGAGAGAGAGTGAGAGAGAGAGCGAGACACATGGGAGAGAGAGCGAGACACATGAGAGAGAGAGAGAGAGAGCGAGACACATGATAGAGAGCGAGAGACACGAGAGAGAGAGAGAGCGAGACACATGAGAGAGAGCGAGACACATGAGAGAGAGCGAGACACATGAGAGAGAGCGAGACACATGAGAGAGAGCGAGACACATGAGAGAGAAGAGAGAGACACATGAGAGAGAGCGAGACACATGATAGAGAGAGAGCGAGACACATGAGAGAGAGCGAGACACATGAGAGAGAGAGCGAGACACATGAGAGAGGAGGAGAGAGCGAGACACATGAGAGAGAGCGAGACACATGAGAGAGAGCGAGACACATGAGAGAGAGCGAGACACATGAGAGAGAGAGCGAGACACATGAGAGAGAGAGCGAGACACATGAGAGAGAGCGAGACACATGAGAGAGAGAGCGAGACACATGAGAGAGAGACAGACACATGAGAGAGAGAGCGAGACACATGAGAGAGAGAGCGAGACACATGAGAGAGAGAGCGAGACACATGAGAGAGAGAGAGAGAAGAGCGAGACACATGAGAGAGAGAGCGAGACACATGAGAGAGAGAGCGAGACACATGAGAGAGAGAGCGAGACACATGAGAGAGAGGCGAGACACATGAGAGAGAGAGCGAGACACATGAGAGAGAGAGCGAGACACATGAGAGAGAGCGAGACACATGAGAGAGAGAGCGAGACACATGAGAGAGAGAGGGAGAGCGAGACACATGAGAGAGAGAGAGCGAGACACATGAGAGAGAGAGAGACGAGACACATGAGAGAGAGAGGCGAGACACATGAGAGAGAGAGGCGAGACACATGAGAGAGAGAGCGAGAGACACATGAGAGAGAGAGAGCGAGACACATGAGAGAGAGAGAGAGCGAGACACATGAGAGAGAGAGGAAGAGAGGAGACACATGAGAGAGAGAGAGAGAGAGACACATGAGAGAGAGAGAGCGAGACACATGAGAGAGAGAGAGAGCGAGACACATGAGAGAGAGAGAGAGAGCGAGACACATGAGAGAGAGAGAGCGAGACACATGAGAGAGAGAGAGACACATGAGAGAGAGAAGAGCGAGACACATGAGAGAGAGCGAGACACATGAGAGAGAGAGCGAGAGACACATGAGAGAGAGAGCGAGACACATGAGAGAGAGAGCGAGACACATGAGAGAGAGAGAGCGAGACACATGAGAGAGAGAGGCGAGACACATGAGAGAGAGCGAGACACATGAGAGAGAGGCGAGACACATGGAGAGAGAGCGAGACACATGAGAGAGAGGAGAGAGAGAGCGAGACACATGATGAAACAGAGAGAGAGAGACACAGAGAGAGAGAGAGAGCGAGACACATGAGAGAGAGGAGACACAATGAGAGAGAGCGAGACACATGAGAGAGAGCGAGACACATGAGAGAGAGAAGCGAGACACATGAGAGAGAGCGAGACACAAGAGAGAGAGCGAGACACATGAGAGAGAGCGAGACACATGAGAGAGAGCGAGACACATGAGAGAGAGACGAGACACATGAGAGAGAGCGAGACACATGGGAGAGAGAGCCGAGACACATGAGGAGAGAGCGAGACACTATGAGAGAGAGAGCGAGAGAGAGAGCGAGACACATGATAGAGAGTGAGAGAGAGAGACACATGGGAGAGAGAGCGAGACACATGATAGAGAGCGAGAGAGCGAGACACATGAGAGAGAGCGAGACACATGAGAGAGAGAGCGAGACACATGAGAGAGAGAGCGAGACACATGAGAGAGAGCGAGACACATGAGAGAGAGCGAGACACATGAGAGAGAGCGAGACACATGAGAGAGAGCGAGACACATGAGAGAGAGCGAGACACATGAGAGAGAGCGAGACACATGAGAGAGAGCGAGACACATGAGAGAGAGCGAGACACATGAGAGAGAGCGAGACACATGAGAGAGAGCGAGACACATGATAGAGAGTGAGAGAGCGAGACACATGAGAGAGAGAGCGAGACACATGAGAGAGAGAGCGAGACACATGAGAGAGAGAGCGAGACACATGAGAGAGAGAGCGAGACACATGAGAGAGAGAGCGAGACACATGAGAGAGAGAGCGAGACACATGAGAGAGAGAGCGAGACACATGAGAGAGAGAGCGAGACACATGAGAGAGAGAGCGAGACACATGAGAGAGAGAGCGAGACACATGAGAGAGAGAGCGAGACACATGAGAGAGAGAGCGAGACACATGAGAGAGAGAGCGAGACACATGAGAGAGAGAGCGAGACACATGATAGAGAGAGAGAGAGACACATGATAGAGAGAGAGAGAGAGACACATGATAGAGAGAGAGAGAGAGACACATGATAGAGAGAGAGAGAGAGACACATGATAGAGAGAGAGAGCGAGACACATGATAGAGAGAGAGAGCGAGACACATGATAGAGAGAGAGAGCGAGACACATGATAGAGAGAGAGAGCGAGACACATGAGAGAGAGCGAGACACATGAGAGAGAGCGAGACACATGAGAGAGAGCGAGACACATGAGAGAGAGCGAGACACATGAGAGAGAGCGAGACACATGAGAGAGAGCGAGACACATGAGAGAGAGCGAGACACATGAGAGAGAGCGAGACACATGAGAGAGAGCGAGACACATGAGAGAGAGCGAGACACATGAGAGAGAGCGAGACACATGAGAGAGAGCGAGACACATGAGAGAGAGCGGGACACATGAGAGAGAGCGGGACACATGAGAGAGAGTGAGAGAGAGAGACACATGAGAGAGAGAGAGAGACACATGAGAGAGAGAGCGAGACACATGAGAGAGAGAGCGAGACACATGAGAGAGAGAGCGAGACACATGAGAGAGAGAGAGAGCGAGACACATGAGAGAGAGAGAGAGCGAGACACATGAGAGAGAGAGAGAGCGAGACACATGAGAGAGAGAGAGAGCGAGACACATGAGAGAGAGAGAGAGCGAGACACATGAGAGAGAGAGAGAGCGAGACACATGAGAGAGAGAGAGAGAGCGAGACACATGAGAGAGAGAGAGCGAGACACATGAGAGAGAGAGCGAGACACATGAGAGAGAGAGAGAGACACATGATAGAGAGAGAGAGAGAGACACATGATAGAGAGAGAGAGAGACACATGATAGAGAGAGAGAGACACATGATAGAGAGAGAGAGAGAGACACATGATAGAGAGAGAGAGACACATGATAGAGAGAGAGAGCGAGACACATGATAGAGAGAGCGAGACACATGAGAGAGAGAGCGAGCGAGCGAGCGAGACACATGAGAGAGAGCGAGACACATGAGAGAGAGAGAGAGCGAGACACATGAGAGAGAGAGAGAGCGAGACACATGAGAGAGAGAGAGCGAGACACATGAGAGAGAGAGAGAGCGAGACACATGAGAGAGAGAGAGAGCGAGACACATGAGAGAGAGAGAGCGAGACACGAGAGAGAGAGAGCGAGACACATGAGAGAGAGAGAGCGAGACACATGAGAGAGAGAGAGCGAGACACATGAGAGAGAGAGAGCGAGACACATGAGAGAGAGAGAGCGAGACACATGAGAGAGAGAGAGCGAGACACATGAGAGAGAGAGAGCGAGACACATGAGAGAGAGAGAGCGAGACACATGAGAGAGAGAGAGCGAGACACATGAGAGAGAGAGAGCGAGACACATGAGAGAGAGAGAGCGAGACACATGAGAGAGAGAGAGCGAGACACATGAGAGAGAGAGAGCGAGACACATGAGAGAGAGAGAGCGAGACACATGAGAGAGAGAGAGCGAGACACATGAGAGAGAGAGAGCGAGACACATGAGAGAGAGAGAGCGAGACACATGAGAGAGAGAGAGCGAGACACATGAGAGAGAGCGAGACACATGAGAGAGAGTGAGAGAGAGAGACACATGAGAGAGAGAGCGAGACACATGAGAGAGAGAGCGAGACACATGAGAGAGAGAGAGACACATGAGAGAGAGAGCGAGACACATGAGAGAGAGAGCGAGACACATGAGAGAGAGAGCGAGACACATGAGAGAGAGAGCGAGACACATGAGAGAGAGAGCGAGACACATGAGAGAGAGAGCGAGACACATGAGAGAGAGAGCGAGACACATGAGAGAGAGAGCGAGACACATGAGAGAGAGAGCGAGACACATGAGAGAGAGAGCGAGAGAGACACATGATAGAGAGAGCGAGACACATGATAGAGAGAGAGAGAGAGACACATGATAGAGAGAGAGAGAGAGAGACACATGATAGAGAGAGAGAGAGAGACACATGATAGAGAGAGAGAGCGAGACACATGATAGAGAGAGAGAGCGAGACACATGATAGAGAGAGCGAGACACATGAGAGAGAGAGCGAGCGAGAGAGCGAGACACATGAGAGAGAGAGAGAGCGAGACACATGAGAGAGAGAGACACATGAGAGAGAGAGAGAGCGAGACACATGAGAGAGAGAGAGAGCGAGACACATGAGAGAGAGAGAGAGTGTTATATTCTCCGTGTTGTGAGAGACACAGGACTCTGGTCTGGAACAACGGTTGTTTATTCAGGACTCACTGTACAGCATTACAGGACAGCTCTGCATATCATACATCTCTACATGTGTCTAAAGATGGCCACTCTGCCCCTTGACCCTTGTCATCACTCCTGGGTGGAGCCAGCCTTAAAGTGACAGTACATGTGAAACCCTTCAGGTATAACACCTTCCATCCATACCTAAAAAAAAAAAACAAAAAACAAAAAAAAAAACAACAAAACGAGAACAGGCATAAAACAGTAACTCATAATTGTCCAATACAGTCCTCCAACTCAGGAGATTTACATGGTTTCTTCCACGTCCGGATGTGAGAACAACTTCCAGGGAAGCTCCGGGGGGAAAATGGCAGCGGATCACTTTCGGCGGGCCCGTCGAAAGTCTCGTAACCGGTCTTGCATTTGAAACCGGTCAGGAGGGCGACAGTGTCGTTGAGGACGGGCACCCAGCGACTCGGGGCTGGAGGAAGCAGGGCTGGCCGGAATGGACACCGGCGGGGCCAAGAGGGGATTCCCTAGCTCAGAGGGTGAGCAGACCTCTGGACCAGGGCTGGAGGGCTCTGTTGGAGCTGAGTTCAAAAGTTCAGAGTCTCCCCAAGCATCAGTCTCAATGCCTCCTGATCCGGTAGGAGCAGATCCTTGAGACACTGGAGGTGCAGCCGATGTCAGGGATTCGGGCAGCTGAGAACGAGAACGCAATTGGTCCACATGCCTTCTGCAAATGGAACCATCTTCCAGGCAGACCCTATACATTTTGGGTCCCAAAGTCTCTGCGACGATAGCAGGAAGCCAACGAGTGTTGGAAGCGCCATAAGATCGGGCCCATACCTTTTGCTGGGCTGTAAACCGGGGAATCTCGTCGTGTTCGACCCTCTTGTCTTGGGACTGCCGTACATGTTCCTGGACCGTTTGAGGGCGGAGCATATCCAAAACAGTCCATGGCTGCCGACCCAAAAGAAGTTCAGCTGGAGTTTTCCCAGTGGTTGCATGTGGTGTGGTTCTGTAAGCAGAAAGGAAGGAGTCCAGCTGCTGGGGTGACAGGGACTGTTGTTTACTTGTAGCCACAGTAGCTTTGAAATAGCGTTTGAAGGTCTGTACAAACCTTTCTGCTTGACCATTTGTAGCCGGGTGGTAAGGTGCGGTCAACTTGTGTTTGATGTTGTGGGCAGTCAGGAAACCCTGAAACTCCTGGCTTGTGAATTGTGCACCGTTGTCTGTGACAATTTCTCTGGGGTATCCAAACGTAGCAGCGAGATGTAACAGTATGGAAATCGTCGCCTTAGTCGTTGGCTGAGTAACAGGAACGACCTCAGGCCACTTTGAATGGGCATCAATAATGATCAAAAAGGTGTGTCCTCTGATCGGGCCTGCAAAGTCCAAGTGTAGGCGAAACCAGGGAACCGTGGGCCAAGTCCAGGGCTGGACGCACCCTCGAGGAGGGTCTCTCGCAGTTTGTGCACATCCAGCACACGCATTCACATATGTCGTGATATCGGAGTCGAGGTTTGGCCACCACACATAGCCTCGGGCCTTTTGTTTCATACGTGTGCCCCCGGGATGACCAGTATGTAGCAATTCCAGAATGTGTCTCCGGAGGGTCTGTGGAACGATCACTCGGTCTCCCCATAAAACACAGTTGCCAGACACAGTTAATTCCAGACGCCTACGGAAGTAAGGCTCATAATCCTGTGTGACAGTTGCAGGCCAACCGTACCGTACCCAGGAGAGTATTGTCTTAAGGAAGGTATCCTTGGCTGTATGGGCTGCTACTTCCCCGGAAGACAGAAAGGACAGGCTAGTGTAACGACAACTCTTGACAGGTGGAGAAGAGTCTGTTAATGTCCTTGTCAGACGGGACATGGCGTCTGCATTAGCGTTGGCATCATGGCTGCGATACTGGATTTTGTAGCTATATGCTCCCAAGAATAGGGCATAGCGTTGAAGACGGGCTGCAGTCGTCTGGGAGATGCCTTTGTCAGGGCTAAAGATCTGAAGGAGTGGTTTATGATCAGTCAGTATGGTGAATTCCCTACCATACAGGTAAAGATGAAACTTCTTAATTGCCCATATGAGCGCCAGAGCCTCTTTGTCAATGTGAGAGTAATTGCTTTCTGCTTTTGTCAAGGACCTGGAGGCGAATGCCACAGGTTTCTCTGACCCATCTGGTAAAACGTGAGATAGTACAGCCCCTAGACCATAGGGTGAGGCATCACAAGCCAAGGTGAGAGGCCTTTGGAGGTCATAGTGCACGAGCATGCGTGACGCCAACAGCTTTCGCTTAGAAACTTCAAAAGCACGTTGGCATGCAGCCGACCAGTTCCATCTGGAGTGTTTCTCCAAAAGCTTGTTTAATGGAAACAAAGTGTGTGCTAGATCCGGCAGGAATTTGTGGTAATAGTTCAGCAAGCCCAGGTATGATCGCAGCTGCTGGACGTTGGTCGGGGCTGGAGCTTTTACTAAAGCATCAACTTTGGCTTCCGTGGTGTGTATACCCTCTGCATCCACAAGGTGGCCACAAAACTCCAATTTAGGTACCATGAATTGGCATTTCGCTAAGTTCACTTTTAGACCCTGCTCTTGGAGTCTGGCCAACACAAGCTCCACGTTACGCTTGTGTTCCTGGTCCGTCAGGCCCGTGATGAGCATGTCATCTAACAGGCACTGTGTGAAAGGAATGTCCGCCAAAATCTCATCCATTTTGCGTTGCCAAATGGCTGGGGCGGAGGCTACCCCAAACACCATCCGATTGTATTCATACAGTCCCTTGTGAATGTTGATGGTTAGAAACTTGCGGGACGAAGGGTGGACCTCAAACTGTAAATAAGCTTGCCTGAGATCAAGCTTGGTGAACTTTTGACCTCCTGCAAGAGAGGCAAAAATGTCATCTACTCTGGGTAGGGGATACTGGTCTATCTCCAGTTGAGAATTTAGTGCCATGCGGAAATCGCCACAAATGCGTAAGTCCCCATTCGCTTTCTTTACTGGTACAACTGGTGATGCCCACTCGCTGTGCTCTACCTTTGAGATGACACCTTGTTCCTCCAGCCGGCTTAGTTCAGCTTCCACACCTGCTCGGAGTGCGAAAGGTACCGTCCGAGCTTTGAAGAACCTAGGCTGGGCGTTGGGTTTCAGCCTGAGTCTCACACAGTCATGCTTTATTTTTCCCAAATGGTTATCAAAGACTTGCGGGAATCGCTGTTTCAGGGACTTCACCCATCCCTCTTCATCCCCTGATGGGATGGTCACGGTGTTGCAGGGGTTAATGGCGATGTCTGGCATGCCAAAGTGAGCAATCCAGTCTCTCCCAAAAAGAGGGGGTCCCCCATGTTCTAGGATATATAATGGCATTCTCTTTGTCTGACCCTTGTAGGATACCTGTACTTTCACGTAGCCCAGTGGGTGGAGTATCTGCTTTGAGTATGTCTGCAGTTTGATTGGTGTTGGACGGACAGTTGTTCGGATCAGAAGTTTTCTCCATTGTTTCTGGGTGATAACTGAAACTGCTGCTCCTGTGTCTACATCCATCTTGAGTTTCTTTCCTTCCACGGTTACCTCTACAGTCATTGCTGAGGGTGCTGAATGCATATGATGTATGTCCAATCTGTGGAGCACTTCCTCATCCTCTGATTCAGATGACGATGTATATCTTCCCACCATATATGCCTTTGTCCTGGTGTTCAGAGGTTGTTTATTTCGCACCTTCTTACTACGGCAGACTCGTTTCAGATGGCCTGCCTTACCACAATTATGACAGAGCTGATCCTTAAACCGGCAGACTTTGTGATCATGGTCTGTATTCCCACAACGGTAGCAAGCTGACTCCCGGCTTGATGAGAGTCTATATTTACCGTTAGCTGCAGTTTGCTTGACTGCTGTTCTGAAAACTTCCTCTTTAACCTCTCCCCTTCTGCTCTGGGGGTTCAAAGCTTCTGTATCTTTCACAGCCATTTCCATCACTGAAGCTATCTCAATTGCCTTTGTAAGGGTAAGGTCTTTCTCTGTTAACAGTCTCTTTTGGCTAGACTCACTATTCAGTCCCATGACAAACTTATCCCTCAGTGCAGTTGGTAAATACTCCCCAAAAGAACAAGTTGAGGCTAGTCTGCGAAGGGCGAGCACGTAAGCCTTAATATCTTCACCTGGCTGCTGCTGCCGCTGATAGAACCGGAATCTTTCTGCAATCTCTAGTGGTTTAGGCTGGAAGTGATTTCCTAACAGTGTCAGGAGCTCTGCCAAAGTCTTAGTTGCTGGTTTTTCAGGGAAAAGGAGATCCCTAAGAGTGTCATATGTCCTAGCACCAACCACTGTCAGAAACACTGCTACTTGCCTGTCGCCTGGGATGGCATTTGCACAGAAATATTGTTCTAATCTTTCAATCCAAGAAATCCACGTTGTCTGTTCGCCATCAAATTCACTTAATGTCCCGATCAATGACATTTTCCTGCTGGGCTCTGTGGGTGTTTGTATTCCTGACAATCCAGAGTTTTTTTTTCTTCCTTTCCTTTCTCACACGGATAGTAACCTTGAAAATCCCATCCTCGTCGCCACTGTTATATTCTCCGTGTTGTGAGAGACACAGGACTCTGGTCTGGAACAACGGTTGTTTATTCAGGACTCACTGTACAGCATTACAGGACAGCTCTGCATATCATACATCTCTACATGTGTCTAAAGATGGCCACTCTGCCCCTTGACCCTTGTCATCACTCCTGGGTGGAGCCAGCCTTAAAGTGACAGTACATGTGAAACCCTTCAGGTATAACAGAGAGCGAGACACATGAGAGAGAGAGAGAGCGAGACACATGAGAGAGAGAGAGAGCGAGACACATGAGAGAGAGAGAGAGCGAGACACATGAGAGAGAGAGAGCGAGACACATGAGAGAGAGAGAGCGAGACACATGAGAGAGAGAGAGCGAGACACATGAGAGAGAGAGAGCGAGACACATGAGAGAGAGAGAGCGAGACACATGAGAGAGAGAGAGCGAGACACATGAGAGAGAGAGAGCGAGACACATGAGAGAGAGAGAGCGAGACACATGAGAGAGAGAGAGCGAGACACATGAGAGAGAGAGAGCGAGACACATGAGAGAGAGTGAGAGAGAGAGAGACACATGGGAGAGAGAGCGAGACACATGAGAGAGCGAGAGAGACACATGAGAGAGAGAGCGAGACACATGAGAGAGAGCGAGACACATGAGAGAGAGAGAGAGCGAGACACATGAGAGAGAGAGAGAGCGAGACACATGAGAGAGAGAGAGAGCGAGACACATGAGAGAGAGAGAGAGCGAGACACATGAGAGAGAGAGAGAGCGAGACACATGAGAGAGAGAGAGAGCGAGACACATGAGAGAGAGAGAGAGAGCGAGACACGAGAGAGAGAGAGAGAGAGCGAGACACATGAGAGAGAGAGAGCGAGACACATGAGAGAGAGAGAGCGAGACACATGAGAGAGAGAGAGCGAGACACATGAGAGAGAGAGAGCGAGACACATGAGAGAGAGAGAGCGAGACACATGAGAGAGAGAGAGCGAGACACATGAGAGAGAGAGAGCGAGACACATGAGAGAGAGTGAGAGAGCGAGACACATGGGAGAGAGAGCGAGACACATGAGAGAGCGAGCGAGACACATGAGAGAGCGAGCGAGACACATGAGAGAGAGAGCGAGCGAGACACATGAGAGAGAGAGCGAGACACATGAGAGAGAGAGCGAGACACATGAGAGAGAGAGCGAGAGCGAGACACATGAGAGCGAGACACATGAGAGCGAGACACATGAGAGCGAGACACATGAGAGCGAGACACATGAGAGAGAGAGAGAGAGAGCGAGACACATGATAGAGAGCGAGAGACACGAGAGAGAGCGAGACGCATGATAGAGAGTGAGAGAGAGAGACACATGGGAGAGAGAGCGAGACACATGATAGAGAGCGAGAGAGAGAGAGAGAGACATGAGAGAGAGAGAGCGAGACACATGAGAGAGAGAGCGAGACACATGAGAGAGAGAGCGAGCGAGCGAGACACATGAGAGAGAGCGAGACACATGAGAGAGAGCGAGACACATGAGAGAGAGCGAGACACATGAGAGAGAGCGAGACACATGAGAGAGAGCGAGACACATGAGAGAAAGCGAGACACATGAGAGAGAGCGAGACACATGAGAGAGAGCGAGACACATGAGAGAGAGCGAGACACATGAGAGAGAGCGAGACACATGAGAGAGAGCGAGACACATGAGAGAGAGCGAGACACATGATAGAGAGAGCGAGACACATGAGAGAGAGCGAGACACATGAGAGAGAGAGCGAGACACATGAGAGAGAGCGAGACACATGAGAGAGAGCGAGACACATGAGAGAGAGCGAGACACATGAGAGAGAGCGAGACACATGAGAGAGAGAGCGAGACACATGAGAGAGAGAGCGAGACACATGAGAGAGAGAGCGAGACACATGAGAGAGAGAGCGAGACACATGAGAGAGAGAGCGAGACACATGAGAGAGAGAGCGAGACACATGAGAGAGAGAGCGAGACACATGAGAGAGAGAGCGAGACACATGAGAGAGAGAGCGAGACACATGAGAGAGAGAGAGCGAGACACATGAGAGAGAGAGAGACATGATAGAGAGAGAGAGAGAGACATGATAGAGAGAGAGAGAGAGACACATGATAGAGAGAGAGAGAGAGACACATGATAGAGAGAGAGAGAGAGACACATGATAGAGAGAGAGAGAGAGACACATGATAGAGAGAGAGAGCGAGACACATGATAGAGAGAGAGAGCGAGACACATGAGAGAGAGCGAGACACATGAGAGAGAGCGAGACACATGAGAGAGAGCGAGACACATGAGAGAGAGCGAGACACATGAGAGAGAGCGAGACACATGAGAGAGAGAGAGAGCGAGACACATGAGAGAGAGAGAGAGCGAGACACATGAGAGAGAGAGAGCGAGACACATGAGAGAGAGAGAGCGAGACACATGAGAGAGAGAGAGCGAGACACATGAGAGAGAGAGAGCGAGACACATGAGAGAGAGAGAGCGAGACACATGAGAGAGAGAGAGCGAGACACATGAGAGAGAGAGAGCGAGACACATGAGAGAGAGAGAGCGAGACACATGAGAGAGAGAGAGCGAGACACATGAGAGAGAGAGAGCGAGACACATGAGAGAGAGAGAGCGAGACACATGAGAGAGAGAGAGCGAGACACATGAGAGAGAGAGAGCGAGACACATGAGAGAGAGAGAGCGAGACACATGAGAGAGAGAGAGCGAGACACATGAGAGAGAGAGAGCGAGACACATGAGAGAGAGAGAGCGAGACACATGAGAGAGAGAGAGCGAGACACATGAGAGAGAGAGAGCGAGAGAGAGAGAGAGACACATGAGAGAGAGAGAGAGAGCGACACATGAGAGAGAGAGAGAGAGCAAGACACATGAGAGAGAGAGAGAGAGAGAGACACACATGAGAGAAAGAGAGAGAGCGAGACTGTTCTACCTGAAGGGTTTCACATGTACTGTCACTTTAAGGCTGGCTCCACCCAGGAGTGATGACAAGGGTCAAGGGGCAGAGTGGCCATCTTGGAGACACATGTAGAGATGTATTGATATGCAGAGCTGTCCTGTAATGCATGTTGGAGTGTACAGAGAGTCCTGAATAAACAACCGTTGTTCCAGACCAGAGTCCTGTGTCTCTCACAACACGGAGAATATAACAGAGAGAGAGAGACACATGAGAGAGAGAGAGAGCGAGACACATGAGAGAGAGAGAGAGACACATGAGAGGGAGAGAGAGACACATGAGAGAGACACATGAGAGAGAGAGAGAGAGAGACACACATGATAGAGAGCGAGAGAGAGAGAGACACACATGAGAGAGAGAGAGCGAGACACATGAGAGAGCGAGCGAGAGACATGAGAGAGAGAGACACATGAGAGAGAGACACACACGAGAGAGAGAGCTAGACACATGAGAGAGAGAGAGAGACACATGAGAGAGTGTTGGTGTTTAGGACCCCTGGTCCCGATGGTAGTCCCGGACTACCTATGGCTCCTTTGCTCGTATTGTGTCTGCAGGCCCGGGAGGCTGGTTTCTGGAAGTAACATAGACGGAGACAGGTGTATAGTGAAACCAAGCTCTCAGTTTATTATAGGCTCGTTGTGGTTTATATAGTAAAGATAAGGGCATATAACATAGGTATAGGACACTTGTTACGTTCTTATTGGTTAAACAGTTTAAGGAGACAAAAGGTCACCTCGGGGAATAATACCATATAGGGCATATATCGTGTGACTAGAATCACCTGACATGATTTCATCATAAACAACAGAAACGTGCTATATCTATAACACGTACACACTTAGACCTTGACCCGTACACACTTACATAGCTTGTATAACTAAAGTCACGTACACACACACACACACACACACACACACAGCTTATAAGACATTAATGCATACAAAATGGGGTAGGGACATACAAAATGGAGGACACATAGAATTTGATATCTCCCCATCTCCCACAATCCCCTCTTAAAATCATTAACCCTTAATTGATTTTCCCTTGTCACCCTGTATATCATTGGAATATATAATTCTTAGGGATATTATCAGGGGTCCTAAGCCTCCTAGGAAGCCTCCTAGTACCACGACTGGCAGATTAATTTTCTATATCCCTGCTGCTTGAAAGACCAGATCATATATCATCCTTTAAACAATAAGGTTCTTTTTTTCTTTCTGTTTATACCTCTTAATGTACTCAGTATATTCTTTAGGGTTATTAGTCGAGGGGGTCTGGTAGCCTGGGACTTGGTGGGATAGCATAGAGACATTTTCCATTTTTGGTCGAGAAACTCTAGCAATAATACACATTACAAGTTTGAAGCATGCATATAGGAATAATAAAAAAAAAAGCAAAACCATTATAACAGTCATAGCGATATTTTTCAACCATGAGGATATTCCTCCAAATTCAAAATTCCCACTACTAAAAGGACTCCATGTCTTAGCAATATTCCTAGCTTCCTGTTGCAGCTTGTCTACTTCTTTCCGGTGCTGTGCAATAATATCATAATAATCGGGTATCTCAACAGATGTATTGTGTATCCATGTGCAACATTCATAATCCTCCGTAACTTCACATAACCCAGTAAGAGCAGCACTCATGCTTTCTATGGCTAGGTCATGGAGCTCAAGTTGTTTCTTAATTGCCCTCACTTCTATATTTAATTTGGTAATGTCCCCTGAGTTCTTATCTAGGATGTCATCGAGAATTTTAGAGTAATTATTCAACCTTTTCATCATGTCTATTCCCCATCCGGTCCATGAGGGGAACCAGGCCCATACCATATCCTTTTCAAGGAATAATTCCCTTTTATTGCGGTGTTTGAGGGGGTACCTAGGATACATACTAGCTTCGAGGAGATGTCCTCCTTCGTTGTCTCCCACTACACCCATGATGGGAACTAGGGATGCGAGGTAACACCACCCTTGGGGTTCAATGGGGATCCAAGGGTGACAAATTTTTCCACAACAAATATAAGTACTGTTTCCCAAAGCTAGGGGACGTTTGTGAAGTAGTGCCATTAATTGGTCATCATAACTGGACCAAGCTAAATTTGACAACAACTGTCCTATTGGGGAAGAGGAAGTGGAACTGGAGTTAAGAAAGTTCATTAGAGTGGCGTTTAGGGCTGGTTCTGAGGTGTGCCAGAAGGAGCTGTCCATCGAGGTCATAGAGAAATTAATCTTAGTTTGCCGGCACACTTCAGCTCCCTTGGTGGAGTTTCCCAACCTAAAACACCAGTCTGGGGAATGACTCCTACCAATAATTTGGAAAGTGAGGGTATCATTTGAGAGTGTTCTCGTGACATTGGTGAGGACAACAGGAGGTGTACCATTTAGGAAAGGGGTGAAGTTTAAAGGTATCGCTATTAGGGGGATTCTAGCGGTGCTAGGATAGAGTTTACTACATATCCAACATTTTTCATATCCGGACTTCTGGGCATATGCATATTTAAATTGCAACAATGACATTTTATCTGTAAGACTTTTTGAGCTTTCATCTCTCTTTTGTCTGTTATGTGCATTACTCTGTATTGGGGTGTTGGAAGCTCTGCAAATGGCCTGTAGCCCTACCAGGTCTTCTGAATGATAAATACAGTTAGTGGTAACCCATACTACAGAGAAGACTGAAAATGATACGAGTCCTATAAGTAGCCAAAGTTTTCCAGAATCTGGTGCTATTAGGAATGTCATTTTTCTACAGGGTCAGGGCCGCCTGCCTCTGAAAAACCCCCTTTTCTTGACTATCCTGTTCGAGGTCAGGGCCGTCCGCCCCCGTTAGTACCTCTCTTGGGTCTGGATCTGGACTTACTTCTGGGGGTGGAGCCTCCTTTACCAATTTTACTCGAGTAGCGTGGATCCGGGTGGGGCTGTCTTCAGTCAGGACTGCTGTTCTGGTTACTGCAACAATGGTAGTGGGAGGGCCATAGGCGAAATCCTGTGGTTTCTTTCCTTTGGGGTACAGCTTCATCACCACTACGTCTCCTTCTCTGAAGGGATGGGTATTTTCCTGTAAAAAGAAAAGAAAGGTGCGAGCAACTTTTCGTTCCTTTCCACTTGATTCTAAGTTTCAATTACTCTTTTCTCAACTTGTCCTTTTCATCCTTTCCACTATTCCTGAGCTCTATTTTCAGGATTTTGACTAGTTTCTGGCATCTTCTCTTTTAGTGGGGAACATTTCCGGCCATCGAGAAAACATGTCAGTGATGACACATGCTGGTTGTGTTCCCCCTCTTGGGAGAGGGATGTGTATAAAATCAATCTGCAGATGCGTGAATTGTGTTGTGGGATAGGGCAAGTGTTCATGTGCGGATTACTCCTAATGCAGGTAAGGCATTTTTTTTTTTTTTACATCATTTTCAACTAATCGAGCTGTGCCCGTGATGTAAAAATCTTTCTGAATCTGTTTTAAAGTGGCCTTCCATCCTATGTGTCCTATTCCATAGTAGTGGGCAATGCAAATAGGAGCACTATTACGGGGTATACACGGTTTCCCCTCTTTGCAAATTAATCCTGTTATAGGATTCTTTTGCAAGACAGGATAACCCCAGTCCTCCAATTCCTCAGCAGTGGCTGAGGCTTGTAGATCTGTGATCAACTGGGCATCATCGGGGAGGATGTGGGTTAGGACAGGCATTTGTTTTAGGGCTCCTAAAGGTAACTGTTGTGCAGCTGCCTTTGCTATTTTGTCTGCTAGTGCGTTGCCCTTGGAGATGTCATCAGTACCTCTGGTATGTGCCCTACAGTGAATGATAGCTAACTCTGAGGGTAACAACATAGCCTGAAGAAGGTTGGTGATGAGCTCTTTCATCATGTCTGCACGGGGTGAAGTGACACTTTCAATAGTTTCTAGGCAGTCATGTGGTTCTTGGCCCATATCATCTGCTGAATCCATCTACTATTGACTAAAAGGAACTCTTATTTCTTCCCTGCTTTGGGCCTATATGTAAAAACCTATTTGTAGATGTATGAATGGGGTTGATGGGTATTGGAGATGCTCATGTTTGGCCTTATATGTTTGGATTGTTTGTACCTAATACAGGTGATGCATCTAGCAACATATGCTTTCATGAATTTAGATGGGCTTGCAAATAAAAAAAACTGCCAGTAATACTGTATATGTTCTTTGCCACCCCCTGTGTCCTATTCCACAATACTAGGCAATAAATAGTGGGGCACTAGCTGCGGGGATACATACAAGAGCTCCCCTCTTTTAGAAAAAAAGGCCATTTTCAACTTTTTCTAAATCATCACCCAATTCCTTAAAACTTGTTCTGTAGCATGCGTTTATGGCTTCTAACAATATGTGATATTTTGGCCTGGAGCAAGAAATGAACTACAAAAACATCTCTTGCTCCTTCTATGGCTGCCTATAAATCATGTTGTGGTGTAACACAACCTTTAATCCCAGTAACCCATTTAAAACTGGGGCCTACCTAGGGCAAAAGATGTGGCCATCCCTATTACCATCTCACAAGATGCTATGTTTGGAGTCACCTCAGGAATGCCTTAGACCTGGACTGCGACCATCTTTGGACAAAAACTATAGGGCAAAGTCCACCACCATACTCCTGGGCAAGTACACCTGCCATGGTCTTACAATTGTCCCTTGCATAAACACAAAACATTTTTCCATAATTTGGGAGGCCCAGTGCAGGCGCTACCACCATAGCATTTTTCAGATACATAAACGCATTCAACATTACTTGTGACATTTCTGGACCTGTGGCTTGTCTCAAAATGTTGTCATAAAATAGGAGCAGTCGGATCCATTACAATCAATGATCCTGGTCTGTGGGCGGGCAAGACCCACTGTGGGCTGGCAAGACCCACGTGACTGACTCTCCTTTTCCCCCTCTGTGAGAACCAAACCAAGGTAAACAACACTTTCCTGACACCATTGTCATTATTCCTGTGACACTTTGTGTCCACATACATGTACATTTCTCAATAAACTCACTCGCTCTGACTGGCCTCCACAGAGTGACTACATATGTCATATACATATTGTAGCGGGACTGAACCATGAGCAGGTGTCCATCCCCTCTTGCGTGGTCTGGAGAACTATAGAGCAGACAACTAAAACTGTCTATTTAGCCCTGAGGCATTTCTACACCAGGTCAGTTACCTGGACTGATTAACAAAACAAGAAACAAAGATGGCTGTGTCTCCTCGTCCACTAGGATGGTAAAAAAACGCATTACTTCAACCAATCACTGTAAAGTGGGTAGCATCGGATGGTATGGCTATCAGTAGAGATGGCACATCAGATACCACTTGCATACTACATACTACAGTCAGATAAAACTAAAACTTTTTGGCTCTGTGCCAATCTAACAAAAACCTGTCCAGAGGTTCCCCTCCCTCAATAGAGGACTCCCCTAAAATATCACCCAAAAACTGAAATCAGGTAAAAAGTTAATCTGATGTGAAACTTTTGGCTCGGTGCCAATAGGGTCCAATGGTCACACTAATTGCGGTAACCCTTTCTGTCCCAAAATAAATTCCATAACTTATAACGGGAATGAAAATATTTAAGTTTGAACCCTTTCTTGGCAAGTAGCCAATTTTCAAAATTTTGCACCAGAGCTCCCTTTTACATTTAGGGACACAAGGGACCCATTTGTAAAATGTAATTTCTCATTATCTATAATTCTATAAAAAATAACCTCAAAATATCTTGCCGACTACGGCGAACTATGTTTTGCCTGATAAAAACTGTATTTGTTCACTATTATTACTCTTCCCAGAGGTTCCTATGCTTTATGCACAAATGTATAAATGGCAAAACTCCAAAAATTCCATAAAAAGATAATTGCATATGTTTGGCAATGCTGGGACCCATAGTCCCACGAGCTGGAACACGTAGTCCTATCAGGCTCCGCGCAAGAATTGACCCCCTCCCTAGGAATGTGGGAACCGGCCCTCCCTAGAAATGTACCAACGTCAGGGTCAACATCGCAGCTTCAAACAATTATGTATGTCTAACTTGGAAAATGAATATTCAGAACAACAAAAACAGGGGCGCCATGTTATCTTGTGAGGTAGTACTATTTTAAATGTACCTTCGGTCAAGAGTCTGTCTAATGTATATGAATGAAAAAGTACGCTGATAAATGTGAGTGTGTTGCTGTACTGTCTAATGTTTGCCTGATTCCATACATTTTTTAAACCTTGTTCAAATCTCCAGGACAGTTTCACCTTCTGCTTACAAGCAATTGGACTTACTCTTAAAAGCCCTAGTTAACTCTTTATTATTCTTATTTCTTTTCAGCCTTCTAGTCTTTTCAACTTGTTTTATTATTCTACAAGGGGGCATAAGTTAACCATTTTTCATCTCCCCTTATCCCATTGTGGATTACCCGGGAAATATGGGAAAGCTTGTCTATCTTCTAAGCATAATCCTTTAATCATAATACACTTAAAATCTTCAGTATAACTCACATATACAATATACATTAATTCTTAACACTTTAACTTTAGGTAGACAGTTCTTCTACCTTAATTTACTTCCAGGAATATTACTCACCAAATATTCCCGGCCATTTACATAACAAGACAATAAACAAATACCAATATTCTCTCACTCAATAAGACATGTCTCTATGATTTACACATTCACATAATCACTTGTTACCATGGTAACCCTTTATGGTTTCAAAACCCTCCTTCAAGCCACTGATGTATATAAATTAAACCCATATACTTTTGGACTCGGGTGTCCCTTTTAGGACAAAAAATAAAAAAAACCCTTTCCGAGTCTTGACCAATACCTCCCAGGTACAGTGGCTATCAAGAAAGTTTTCCTACCATTATAGACAAACAATACAAATTATCTTATACTTCTATGCGACAGAGAAGGAAAGCTTAAAGATTTTTCAGACACAATACGAGCAAATTTATATCACTTCTTAAGTCTCCCTGAGACTAAATATTTCCCTGAAATATTTCAATTATAGGTATGTTGCGTGTGTTCACGGAACACACCAACCCCTGTTCAATTGGATATGAGTCTAATCAGGGTCCCCCGGAACCTCACTACAAACGGTTACGTAGAAAAGGATTTTTCTACTTACCGGGCGAGTGGGTGTCCGCGGGGAGTGATTCTCATATCCCGGACGAGCCCCCAAAACTGTTGGTGTTTAGGACCCCTGGTCCCGATGGTAGTCCCGGACTACCTATGGCTCCTTTGCTCGTATTGTGTCTGCAGGCCCGGGAGGCTGGTTTCTGGAAGTAACATAGACGGAGACAGGTGTATAGTGAAACCAAGCTCTCAGTTTATTATAGGCTCGTTGTGGTTTATATAGTAAAGATAAGGGCATATAACATAGGTATAGGACACTTGTTACGTTCTTATTGGTTAAACAGTTTAAGGAGACAAAAGGTCACCTCGGGGAATAATACCATATAGGGCATATATCGTGTGACTAGAATCACCTGACATGATTTCATCATAAACAACAGAAACGTGCTATATCTATAACACGTACACACTTAGACCTTGACCCGTACACACTTACATAGCTTGTATAACTAAAGTCACGTACACACACACACACACACACAGCTTATAAGACATTAATGCATACAAAATGGGGTAGGGACATACAAAATGGAGGACACATAGAATTTGATATCTCCCCATCTCCCACAGAGAGAGCGAGACACATGAGAGAGCGAGACACATGAGAGAGCGAGACACATGAGAGAGCGAGACACATGAGAGAGCGAGACACATGAGAGAGAGAGAGACAAATGAGAGAGAGAGAGACAAATGAGAGAGAGAGAGCGAGACACATGAGAGAGAGAGCGAGACACATGAGAGAGAGAGCGAGACACAAGGGAGAGAGAGAGAGAGAGAGAGGCACATGAAAGAGAGAGACACATGAGAGAGAGAGCGAGACACGAGAGAGAGAGAGCGAGACACATGAGAGCGAGAGAGCAAGACATGAGAGAGAGAGCGAGACACATGAGAGAGAGAGAGAGCGAGACACATGAGAGAGCGAGACACATGAGAGAGAGAGAGAGAGCGAGACACATGAGAGAGAGAGAGAGCGAGACACATGAGAGCGAGCGAGACACATGAGAGAGAGAGAGCGAGACACATGAGAGAGAGAGCGAGACACATGAGAGAGAGAGAGAGAGAGCATGAGAGACACATGAGAGAGAGAGCGCGAGACACATGAGAGAGAGAGCGCGAGACACATGAGCGAGAGAGCGCGAGACACATGAGAGAGAGAGAGCGAGACACATGAGAGAGAGAAAGCGAGACACGAGAGAGAGAGAGCGAGACACATGAGAGAGAGAGAGAGAGAGAGCGAGACACATGAGAGAGAGAGAGAGAGAGCGAGACACATGAGAGAGAGAGAGAGAGAGAGAGCGAGACACATGAGAGAGAGAGAGAGAGAGAGAGCGAGACACATGAGAGAGAGAGAGCGAGACACATGAGAGAGAGAGAGCGAGACACATGAGAGAGAGAGAGCGAGACACATGAGAGAGAGAGAGCGAGACACATGAGAGAGAGCGAGACACATGAGAGAGAGAGAGCGAGCGAGACACATGAGAGAGAGAGCGAGCGAGACACATGAGAGAGAGAGAGACACACATGATAGAGAGTGAGAGAGAGAGAGAGACACATGGGAGAGAGAGCGAGACACATGATAGAGAGCGAGAGAGAGAGAGACAGAGAGAGAGCGAGACACATGAGAGAGAGAGCGAGACACACGAGAGAGAGAGAGACACATGAGAGAGAGACATATGAGAGAGAGAGAGAGAGAGCGAGACACATGAGGGAGAGAGAGAGAGGGAGAGAGACATGAGAGACACATGAGAGAGCGATAGAGACACATGAGAGAGAGAGAGAGACACATGATAGAGAGAGAGAGACACATGAGAGAGAGAGCGAGACACATGAGAGAGAGAGCGAGCGAGCGAGACACATGAGAGAAAGAGAGAGAGACAGAGAGAGAGACACGAGAGAGAGACACACACGAGAGAGAGAGCTAGACACATGAGAGAGAGAGACACGAGAGAGAGAGCGAGACAAATGAGAGAGAGAGAGCGAGACACATGAGAGAGAGAGCGAGACACATGAGAGAGAGAGAGAGCGAGACACATGAGAGAGAGAGAGAGAGCGAGACACATGAGAGAGAGAGAGAGCGAGACACATGAGAGCGAGACACATGAGAGCGAGACACATGAGAGCGAGACACATGAGAGCGAGACACATGAGAGAGAGCGAGACACATGAGAGAGAGCGAGACACATGAGAGAGAGCGAGACACATGAGAGAGAGCGAGACACATGAGAGAGAGCGAGACACATGAGAGAGAGAGCGCGAGACACATGAGAGAGAGAGAGCGAGACACATGAGAGAGAGAGAGCGAGACACATGAGAGAGAGAGAGCGAGACACATGAGAGAGAGAGAGAGAGAGCGAGACACATGAGAGAGAGAGAGAGCGAGACACATGAGAGAGAGAGAGAGAGCGAGACACATGAGAGAGAGAGAGAGCGAGACACATGAGAGAGAGAGAGAGAGAGAGACACATGAGAGAGAGCGAGACACATGAGAGAGAGCGAGACACATGAGAGAGAGCGAGACACATGAGAGAGAGCGAGACACATGAGAGAGAGCGAGACACATGAGAGAGAGCGAGACACATGAGAGAGAGCGAGACACATGAGAGAGAGCGAGACACATGAGAGAGAGCGAGACACATGAGAGAGAGCGAGACACATGAGAGAGAGAGAGAGCGAGCGAGACACATGAGAGAGAGAGCGAGCGAGACACATGAGAGAGAGAGCGAGCGAGACACATGAGAGAGAGAGAGAGAGAGCGAGACACATGAGAGAGCGAGAGAGAGAGCGAGACACATGAGAGAGAGCGAGACACATGAGAGAGAGAGAGAGAGAGAGACACATGAGAGAGAGAGAGAGAGCGAGACACATGAGAGAGAGAGAGAGAGCGAGACACATGAGAGAGAGAGCGAGCGAGACACATGAGAGAGAGAGCGAGCGAGACACATGAGAGAGAGAGCGAGCGAGACACATGAGAGAGAGAGAGAGCGAGACACATGAGAGAGAGAGAGAGAGAGCGAGACACATGAGAGAGAGAGAGAGAGAGCGAGACACATGAGAGAGAGAGCGAGACACATGAGAGAGAGAGAGAGAGAGAGACACATGAGAGAGAGAGAGAGACACATGAGAGAGAGAGAGACATGAGAGAGAGAGAGACATGAGAGAGAGAGAGACATGAGAGAGAGAGAGACATGAGAGAGAGAGAGAGAGCGAGCGAGACACATGAGAGAGAGCGAGCGAGACACATGAGAGAGAGAGAGCGAGACACATGAGAGAGAGAGCGAGACACATGAGAGAGAGAGCGAGACACATGAGAGAGAGAGCGAGACACATGAGAGAGAGAGAGCGAGACACATGAGAGAGAGAGAGAGAGACACATGAGAGAGAGAGAGAGACACATGAGAGAGAGAGAGAGACACATGAGAGAGAGAGAGAGAGAGAGCGAGCGAGACACATGAGAGAGAGAGCGAGACACATGAGAGAGAGAGAGAGCGAGACACATGAGAGAGAGAGAGCGAGACACATGAGAGAGAGCGAGACACATGAGAGAGAGCGAGACACATGAGAGAGAGCGAGACACATGAGAGAGAGCGAGACACATGAGAGAGAGTGAGAGAGAGAGACACATGAGAGAGAGAGAGAGACACATGAGAGAGAGAGCGAGACACATGAGAGAGAGAGCGAGACACATGAGAGAGAGAGCGAGACACATGAGAGAGAGAGCGAGACACATGAGAGAGAGAGAGAGCGAGACACATGAGAGAGAGAGAGAGCGAGACA
>NW_028119665.1:30000-63777 GCF_965119305.1 Pelophylax lessonae
AGCAGACCTCTGGACCAGGGCTGGAGGGCTCTGTTGGAGCTGAGTTCAAAAGTTCAGAGTCTCCCCAAGCATCAGTCTCAATGCCTCCTGATCCGGTAGGAGCAGATCCTTGAGACACTGGAGGTGCAGCCGATGTCAGGGATTCGGGCAGCTGAGAACGAGAACGCAATTGGTCCACATGCCTTCTGCAAATGGAACCATCTTCCAGGCAGACCCTATACATTTTGGGTCCCAAAGTCTCTGCGACGATAGCAGGAAGCCAACGAGTGTTGGAAGCGCCATAAGATCGGGCCCATACCTTTTGCTGGGCTGTAAACCGGGGAATCTCGTCGTGTTCGACCCTCTTGTCTTGGGACTGCCGTACATGTTCCTGGACCGTTTGAGGGCGGAGCATATCCAAAACAGTCCATGGCTGCCGACCCAAAAGAAGTTCAGCTGGAGTTTTCCCAGTGGTTGCATGTGGTGTGGTTCTGTAAGCAGAAAGGAAGGAGTCCAGCTGCTGGGGTGACAGGGACTGTTGTTTACTTGTAGCCACAGTAGCTTTGAAATAGCGTTTGAAGGTCTGTACAAACCTTTCTGCTTGACCATTTGTAGCCGGGTGGTAAGGTGCGGTCAACTTGTGTTTGATGTTGTGGGCAGTCAGGAAACCCTGAAACTCCTGGCTTGTGAATTGTGCACCGTTGTCTGTGACAATTTCTCTGGGGTATCCAAACGTAGCAGCGAGATGTAACAGTATGGAAATCGTCGCCTTAGTCGTTGGCTGAGTAACAGGAACGACCTCAGGCCACTTTGAATGGGCATCAATAATGATCAAAAAGGTGTGTCCTCTGATCGGGCCTGCAAAGTCCAAGTGTAGGCGAAACCAGGGAACCGTGGGCCAAGTCCAGGGCTGGACGCACCCTCGAGGAGGGTCTCTCGCAGTTTGTGCACATCCAGCACACGCATTCACATATGTCGTGATATCGGAGTCGAGGTTTGGCCACCACACATAGCCTCGGGCCTTTTGTTTCATACGTGTGCCCCCGGGATGACCAGTATGTAGCAATTCCAGAATGTGTCTCCGGAGGGTCTGTGGAACGATCACTCGGTCTCCCCATAAAACACAGTTGCCAGACACAGTTAATTCCAGACGCCTACGGAAGTAAGGCTCATAATCCTGTGTGACAGTTGCAGGCCAACCGTACCGTACCCAGGAGAGTATTGTCTTAAGGAAGGTATCCTTGGCTGTATGGGCTGCTACTTCCCCGGAAGACAGAAAGGACAGGCTAGTGTAACGACAACTCTTGACAGGTGGAGAAGAGTCTGTTAATGTCCTTGTCAGACGGGACATGGCGTCTGCATTAGCGTTGGCATCATGGCTGCGATACTGGATTTTGTAGCTATATGCTCCCAAGAATAGGGCATAGCGTTGAAGACGGGCTGCAGTCGTCTGGGAGATGCCTTTGTCAGGGCTAAAGATCTGAAGGAGTGGTTTATGATCAGTCAGTATGGTGAATTCCCTACCATACAGGTAAAGATGAAACTTCTTAATTGCCCATATGAGCGCCAGAGCCTCTTTGTCAATGTGAGAGTAATTGCTTTCTGCTTTTGTCAAGGACCTGGAGGCGAATGCCACAGGTTTCTCTGACCCATCTGGTAAAACGTGAGATAGTACAGCCCCTAGACCATAGGGTGAGGCATCACAAGCCAAGGTGAGAGGCCTTTGGAGGTCATAGTGCACGAGCATGCGTGACGCCAACAGCTTTCGCTTAGAAACTTCAAAAGCACGTTGGCATGCAGCCGACCAGTTCCATCTGGAGTGTTTCTCCAAAAGCTTGTTTAATGGAAACAAAGTGTGTGCTAGATCCGGCAGGAATTTGTGGTAATAGTTCAGCAAGCCCAGGTATGATCGCAGCTGCTGGACGTTGGTCGGGGCTGGAGCTTTTACTAAAGCATCAACTTTGGCTTCCGTGGTGTGTATACCCTCTGCATCCACAAGGTGGCCACAAAACTCCAATTTAGGTACCATGAATTGGCATTTCGCTAAGTTCACTTTTAGACCCTGCTCTTGGAGTCTGGCCAACACAAGCTCCACGTTACGCTTGTGTTCCTGGTCCGTCAGGCCCGTGATGAGCATGTCATCTAACAGGCACTGTGTGAAAGGAATGTCCGCCAAAATCTCATCCATTTTGCGTTGCCAAATGGCTGGGGCGGAGGCTACCCCAAACACCATCCGATTGTATTCATACAGTCCCTTGTGAGTGTTGATGGTTAGAAACTTGCGGGACGAAGGGTGGACCTCAAACTGTAAATAAGCTTGCCTGAGATCAAGCTTGGTGAACTTTTGACCTCCTGCAAGAGAGGCAAAAATGTCATCTACTCTGGGTAGGGGATACTGGTCTATCTCCAGTTGAGAATTTAGTGCCATGCGGAAATCGCCACAAATGCGTAAGTCCCCATTCGCTTTCTTTACTGGTACAACTGGTGATGCCCACTCGCTGTGCTCTACCTTTGAGATGACACCTTGTTCCTCCAGCCGGCTTAGTTCAGCTTCCACACCTGCTCGGAGTGCGAAAGGTACCGTCCGAGCTTTGAAGAACCTAGGCTGGGCGTTGGGTTTCAGCCTGAGTCTCACACAGTCATGCTTTATTTTTCCCAAATGGTTATCAAAGACTTGCGGGAATCGCTGTTTCAGGGACTTCACCCATCCCTCTTCATCCCCTGATGGGATGGTCACGGTGTTGCAGGGGTTAATGGCGATGTCTGGCATGCCAAAGTGAGCAATCCAGTCTCTCCCAAAAAGAGGGGGTCCCCCATGTTCTAGGATATATAATGGCATTCTCTTTGTCTGACCCTTGTAGGATACCTGTACTTTCACGTAGCCCAGTGGGTGGAGTATCTGCTTTGAGTATGTCTGCAGTTTGATTGGTGTTGGACGGACAGTTGTTCGGATCAGAAGTTTTCTCCATTGTTTCTGGGTGATAACTGAAACTGCTGCTCCTGTGTCTACATCCATCTTGAGTTTCTTTCCTTCCACGGTTACCTCTACAGTCATTGCTGAGGGTGCTGAATGCATATGATGTATGTCCAATCTGTGGAGCACTTCCTCATCCTCTGATTCAGATGACGATGTATATCTTCCCACCATATATGCCTTTGTCCTGGTGTTCAGAGGTTGTTTATTTCGCACCTTCTTACTACGGCAGACTCGTTTCAGATGGCCTGCCTTACCACAATTATGACAGAGCTGATCCTTAAACCGGCAGACTTTGTGATCATGGTCTGTATTCCCACAACGGTAGCAAGCTGACTCCCGGCTTGATGAGAGTCTATATTTACCGTTAGCTGCAGTTTGCTTGACTGCTGTTCTGAAAACTTCCTCTTTAACCTCTCCCCTTCTGCTCTGGGGGTTCAAAGCTTCTGTATCTTTCACAGCCATTTCCATCACTGAAGCTATCTCAATTGCCTTTGTAAGGGTAAGGTCTTTCTCTGTTAACAGTCTCTTTTGGCTAGACTCACTATTCAGTCCCATGACAAACTTATCCCTCAGTGCAGTTGGTAAATACTCCCCAAAAGAACAAGTTGAGGCTAGTCTGCGAAGGGCGAGCACGTAAGCCTTAATATCTTCACCTGGCTGCTGCTGCCGCTGATAGAACCGGAATCTTTCTGCAATCTCTAGTGGTTTAGGCTGGAAGTGATTTCCTAACAGTGTCAGGAGCTCTGCCAAAGTCTTAGTTGCTGGTTTTTCAGGGAAAAGGAGATCCCTAAGAGTGTCATATGTCCTAGCACCAACCACTGTCAGAAACACTGCTACTTGCCTGTCGCCTGGGATGGCATTTGCACAGAAATATTGTTCTAATCTTTCAATCCAAGAAATCCACGTTGTCTGTTCGCCATCAAATTCACTTAATGTCCCGATCAATGACATTTTCCTGCTGGGCTCTGTGGGTGTTTGTATTCCTGACAATCCAGAGTTTTTTTTTCTTCCTTTCCTTTCTCACACGGATAGTAACCTTGAAAATCCCATCCTCGTCGCCACTGTTATATTCTCCGTGTTGTGAGAGACACAGGACTCTGGTCTGGAACAACGGTTGTTTATTCAGGACTCACTGTACAGCATTACAGGACAGCTCTGCATATCATACATCTCTACATGTGTCTAAAGATGGCCACTCTGCCCCTTGACCCTTGTCATCACTCCTGGGTGGAGCCAGCCTTAAAGTGACAGTACATGTGAAACCCTTCAGGTATAACAGAGAGCGAGACACATGAGAGAGAGAGAGAGCGAGACACATGAGAGAGAGAGAGAGCGAGACACATGAGAGAGAGAGAGAGCGAGACACATGAGAGAGAGAGAGCGAGACACATGAGAGAGAGAGAGCGAGACACATGAGAGAGAGAGAGCGAGACACATGAGAGAGAGAGAGCGAGACACATGAGAGAGAGAGAGCGAGACACATGAGAGAGAGAGAGCGAGACACATGAGAGAGAGAGAGCGAGACACATGAGAGAGAGAGAGCGAGACACATGAGAGAGAGAGAGCGAGACACATGAGAGAGAGTGAGAGAGAGAGAGACACATGGGAGAGCGAGAGAGACACATGAGAGAGCGAGAGAGACACATGAGAGAGAGAGCGAGACACATGAGAGAGAGCGAGACACATGAGAGAGAGAGAGAGCGAGACACATGAGAGAGAGAGAGAGCGAGACACATGAGAGAGAGAGAGAGCGAGACACATGAGAGAGAGAGAGAGCGAGACACATGAGAGAGAGAGAGAGCGAGACACATGAGAGAGAGAGAGAGAGCGAGACACATGAGAGAGAGAGAGAGAGCGAGACACGAGAGAGAGAGAGAGAGAGCGAGACACATGAGAGAGAGAGAGCGAGACACATGAGAGAGAGAGAGCGAGACACATGAGAGAGAGAGAGCGAGACACATGAGAGAGAGAGAGCGAGACACATGAGAGAGAGAGAGCGAGACACATGAGAGAGAGAGAGCGAGACACATGAGAGAGAGAGAGCGAGACACATGAGAGAGAGTGAGAGAGAGAGACACATGGGAGAGAGTGAGAGAGAGAGACACATGGGAGAGAGAGCGAGACACATGAGAGAGAGAGCGAGACACATGAGAGAGCGAGCGAGACACATGAGAGAGAGAGCGAGCGAGACACATGAGAGAGAGAGCGAGACACATGAGAGAGAGAGCGAGACACATGAGAGAGAGAGCGAGAGCGAGACACATGAGAGCGAGACACATGAGAGCGAGACACATGAGAGCGAGACACATGAGAGCGAGACACATGAGAGAGAGAGAGAGAGAGCGAGACACATGATAGAGAGCGAGAGACACGAGAGAGAGCGAGACGCATGATAGAGAGTGAGAGAGAGAGACACATGGGAGAGAGAGCGAGACACATGATAGAGAGCGAGAGAGAGAGAGAGAGACATGAGAGAGAGAGAGCGAGACACATGAGAGAGAGAGCGAGACACATGAGAGAGAGAGCGAGCGAGCGAGACACATGAGAGAGAGCGAGACACATGAGAGAGAGCGAGACACATGAGAGAGAGCGAGACACATGAGAGAGAGCGAGACACATGAGAGAAAGCGAGACACATGAGAGAGAGCGAGACACATGAGAGAGAGCGAGACACATGAGAGAGAGCGAGACACATGAGAGAGAGCGAGACACATGAGAGAGAGCGAGACACATGAGAGAGAGCGAGACACATGATAGAGAGAGCGAGACACATGAGAGAGAGAGCGAGACACATGAGAGAGAGAGCGAGACACATGAGAGAGAGCGAGACACATGAGAGAGAGCGAGACACATGAGAGAGAGCGAGACACATGAGAGAGAGAGCGAGACACATGAGAGAGAGAGCGAGACACATGAGAGAGAGAGCGAGACACATGAGAGAGAGAGCGAGACACGAGAGAGAGAGCGAGACACATGAGAGAGAGAGCGAGACACATGAGAGAGAGAGCGAGACACATGAGAGAGAGAGCGAGACACATGAGAGAGAGAGCGAGACACATGAGAGAGAGAGAGCGAGACACATGAGAGAGAGAGAGACATGATAGAGAGAGAGAGAGAGACATGATAGAGAGAGAGAGAGAGACACATGATAGAGAGAGAGAGAGAGACACATGATAGAGAGAGAGAGAGAGACACATGATAGAGAGAGAGAGAGACACATGATAGAGAGAGAGAGCGAGACACATGAGCGAGCGAGCGAGACACATGAGAGAGAGCGAGACACATGAGAGAGAGCGAGACACATGAGAGAGAGCGAGACACATGAGAGAGAGCGAGACACATGAGAGAGAGCGAGACACATGAGAGAGAGCGAGACACATGAGAGAGAGCGAGACACATGAGAGAGAGCGAGACACATGAGAGAGAGAGAGCGAGACACATGAGAGAGAGAGAGCGAGACACATGAGAGAGAGAGAGCGAGACACATGAGAGAGAGAGAGCGAGACACATGAGAGAGAGAGAGCGAGACACATGAGAGAGAGAGAGCGAGACACATGAGAGAGAGAGAGCGAGACACATGAGAGAGAGAGAGCGAGACACATGAGAGAGAGAGAGCGAGACACATGAGAGAGAGAGAGCGAGACACATGAGAGAGAGAGAGCGAGACACATGAGAGAGAGAGAGCGAGACACATGAGAGAGAGAGAGCGAGACACATGAGAGAGAGAGAGCGAGACACATGAGAGAGAGAGAGCGAGACACATGAGAGAGAGAGAGCGAGACACATGAGAGAGAGAGAGCGAGACACATGAGAGAGAGAGAGAGAGAGAGAGAGACACATGAGAGAGAGAGAGAGAGCAAGACACATGAGAGAGAGAGAGAGAGCAAGACACATGAGAGAGAGAGAGCGAGACACGAGAGAGAGAGAGAGAGACACACATGAGAGAAAGAGAGAGAGCGAGACTGTTCTACCTGAAGGGTTTCACATGTACTGTCACTTTAAGGCTGGCTCCACCCAGGAGTGATGACAAGGGTCAAGGGGCAGAGTGGCCATCTTGGAGACACATGTAGAGATGTATTGATATGCAGAGCTGTCCTGTAATGCATGTTGGAGTGTACAGAGAGTCCTGAATAAACAACCGTTGTTCCAGACCAGAGTCCTGTGTCTCTCACAACACGGAGAATATAACAGAGAGAGAGAGACACATGAGAGAGAGAGAGAGCGAGACACATGAGAGAGAGAGAGAGACACATGAGAGGGAGAGAGAGACACATGAGAGAGACACATGAGAGAGAGAGAGAGAGAGACACACATGATAGAGAGCGAGAGAGAGAGAGACACACATGAGAGAGAGAGAGCGAGACACATGAGAGAGCGAGCGAGAGACATGAGAGAGAGAGACACATGAGAGAGAGACACACACGAGAGAGAGAGCTAGACACATGAGAGAGAGAGAGAGACACATGAGAGAGTGTTGGTGTTTAGGACCCCTGGTCCCGATGGTAGTCCCGGACTACCTATGGCTCCTTTGCTCGTATTGTGTCTGCAGGCCCGGGAGGCTGGTTTCTGGAAGTAACATAGACGGAGACAGGTGTATAGTGAAACCAAGCTCTCAGTTTATTATAGGCTCGTTGTGGTTTATATAGTAAAGATAAGGGCATATAACATAGGTATAGGACACTTGTTACGTTCTTATTGGTTAAACAGTTTAAGGAGACAAAAGGTCACCTCGGGGAATAATACCATATAGGGCATATATCGTGTGACTAGAATCACCTGACATGATTTCATCATAAACAACAGAAACGTGCTATATCTATAACACGTACACACTTAGACCTTGACCCGTACACACTTACATAGCTTGTATAACTAAAGTCACGTACACACACACACACACACACACACACACACAGCTTATAAGACATTAATGCATACAAAATGGGGTAGGGACATACAAAATGGAGGACACATAGAATTTGATATCTCCCCATCTCCCACAATCCCCTCTTAAAATCATTAACCCTTAATTGATTTTCCCTTGTCACCCTGTATATCATTGGAATATATAATTCTTAGGGATATTATCAGGGGTCCTAAGCCTCCTAGGAAGCCTCCTAGTACCACGACTGGCAGATTAATTTTCTATATCCCTGCTGCTTGAAAGACCAGATCATATATCATCCTTTAAACAATAAGGTTCTTTTTTTCTTTCTGTTTATACCTCTTAATGTACTCAGTATATTCTTTAGGGTTATTAGTCGAGGGGGTCTGGTAGCCTGGGACTTGGTGGGATAGCATAGAGACATTTTCCATTTTTGGTCGAGAAACTCTAGCAATAATACACATTACAAGTTTGAAGCATGCATATAGGAATAATAAAAAAAAAAGCAAAACCATTATAACAGTCATAGCGATATTTTTCAACCATGAGGATATTCCTCCAAATTCAAAATTCCCACTACTAAAAGGACTCCATGTCTTAGCAATATTCCTAGCTTCCTGTTGCAGCTTGTCTACTTCTTTCCGGTGCTGTGCAATAATATCATAATAATCGGGTATCTCAACAGATGTATTGTGTATCCATGTGCAACATTCATAATCCTCCGTAACTTCACATAACCCAGTAAGAGCAGCACTCATGCTTTCTATGGCTAGGTCATGGAGCTCAAGTTGTTTCTTAATTGCCCTCACTTCTATATTTAATTTGGTAATGTCCCCTGAGTTCTTATCTAGGATGTCATCGAGAATTTTAGAGTAATTATTCAACCTTTTCATCATGTCTATTCCCCATCCGGTCCATGAGGGGAACCAGGCCCATACCATATCCTTTTCAAGGAATAATTCCCTTTTATTGCGGTGTTTGAGGGGGTACCTAGGATACATACTAGCTTCGAGGAGATGTCCTCCTTCGTTGTCTCCCACTACACCCATGATGGGAACTAGGGATGCGAGGTAACACCACCCTTGGGGTTCAATGGGGATCCAAGGGTGACAAATTTTTCCACAACAAATATAAGTACTGTTTCCCAAAGCTAGGGGACGTTTGTGAAGTAGTGCCATTAATTGGTCATCATAACTGGACCAAGCTAAATTTGACAACAACTGTCCTATTGGGGAAGAGGAAGTGGAACTGGAGTTAAGAAAGTTCATTAGAGTGGCGTTTAGGGCTGGTTCTGAGGTGTGCCAGAAGGAGCTGTCCATCGAGGTCATAGAGAAATTAATCTTAGTTTGCCGGCACACTTCAGCTCCCTTGGTGGAGTTTCCCAACCTAAAACACCAGTCTGGGGAATGACTCCTACCAATAATTTGGAAAGTGAGGGTATCATTTGAGAGTGTTCTCGTGACATTGGTGAGGACAACAGGAGGTGTACCATTTAGGAAAGGGGTGAAGTTTAAAGGTATCGCTATTAGGGGGATTCTAGCGGTGCTAGGATAGAGTTTACTACATATCCAACATTTTTCATATCCGGACTTCTGGGCATATGCATATTTAAATTGCAACAATGACATTTTATCTGTAAGACTTTTTGAGCTTTCATCTCTCTTTTGTCTGTTATGTGCATTACTCTGTATTGGGGTGTTGGAAGCTCTGCAAATGGCCTGTAGCCCTACCAGGTCTTCTGAATGATAAATACAGTTAGTGGTAACCCATACTACAGAGAAGACTGAAAATGATACGAGTCCTATAAGTAGCCAAAGTTTTCCAGAATCTGGTGCTATTAGGAATGTCATTTTTCTACAGGGTCAGGGCCGCCTGCCTCTGAAAAACCCCCTTTTCTTGACTATCCTGTTCGAGGTCAGGGCCGTCCGCCCCCGTTAGTACCTCTCTTGGGTCTGGATCTGGACTTACTTCTGGGGGTGGAGCCTCCTTTACCAATTTTACTCGAGTAGCGTGGATCCGGGTGGGGCTGTCTTCAGTCAGGACTGCTGTTCTGGTTACTGCAACAATGGTAGTGGGAGGGCCATAGGCGAAATCCTGTGGTTTCTTTCCTTTGGGGTACAGCTTCATCACCACTACGTCTCCTTCTCTGAAGGGATGGGTATTTTCCTGTAAAAAGAAAAGAAAGGTGCGAGCAACTTTTCGTTCCTTTCCACTTGATTCTAAGTTTCAATTACTCTTTTCTCAACTTGTCCTTTTCATCCTTTCCACTATTCCTGAGCTCTATTTTCAGGATTTTGACTAGTTTCTGGCATCTTCTCTTTTAGTGGGGAACATTTCCGGCCATCGAGAAAACATGTCAGTGATGACACATGCTGGTTGTGTTCCCCCTCTTGGGAGAGGGATGTGTATAAAATCAATCTGCAGATGCGTGAATTGTGTTGTGGGATAGGGCAAGTGTTCATGTGCGGATTACTCCTAATGCAGGTAAGGCATTTTTTTTTTTTTTACATCATTTTCAACTAATCGAGCTGTGCCCGTGATGTAAAAATCTTTCTGAATCTGTTTTAAAGTGGCCTTCCATCCTATGTGTCCTATTCCATAGTAGTGGGCAATGCAAATAGGAGCACTATTACGGGGTATACACGGTTTCCCCTCTTTGCAAATTAATCCTGTTATAGGATTCTTTTGCAAGACAGGATAACCCCAGTCCTCCAATTCCTCAGCAGTGGCTGAGGCTTGTAGATCTGTGATCAACTGGGCATCATCGGGGAGGATGTGGGTTAGGACAGGCATTTGTTTTAGGGCTCCTAAAGGTAACTGTTGTGCAGCTGCCTTTGCTATTTTGTCTGCTAGTGCGTTGCCCTTGGAGATGTCATCAGTACCTCTGGTATGTGCCCTACAGTGAATGATAGCTAACTCTGAGGGTAACAACATAGCCTGAAGAAGGTTGGTGATGAGCTCTTTCATCATGTCTGCACGGGGTGAAGTGACACTTTCAATAGTTTCTAGGCAGTCATGTGGTTCTTGGCCCATATCATCTGCTGAATCCATCTACTATTGACTAAAAGGAACTCTTATTTCTTCCCTGCTTTGGGCCTATATGTAAAAACCTATTTGTAGATGTATGAATGGGGTTGATGGGTATTGGAGATGCTCATGTTTGGCCTTATATGTTTGGATTGTTTGTACCTAATACAGGTGATGCATCTAGCAACATATGCTTTCATGAATTTAGATGGGCTTGCAAATAAAAAAAACTGCCAGTAATACTGTATATGTTCTTTGCCACCCCCTGTGTCCTATTCCACAATACTAGGCAATAAATAGTGGGGCACTAGCTGCGGGGATACATACAAGAGCTCCCCTCTTTTAGAAAAAAAGGCCATTTTCAACTTTTTCTAAATCATCACCCAATTCCTTAAAACTTGTTCTGTAGCATGCGTTTATGGCTTCTAACAATATGTGATATTTTGGCCTGGAGCAAGAAATGAACTACAAAAACATCTCTTGCTCCTTCTATGGCTGCCTATAAATCATGTTGTGGTGTAACACAACCTTTAATCCCAGTAACCCATTTAAAACTGGGGCCTACCTAGGGCAAAAGATGTGGCCATCCCTATTACCATCTCACAAGATGCTATGTTTGGAGTCACCTCAGGAATGCCTTAGACCTGGACTGCGACCATCTTTGGACAAAAACTATAGGGCAAAGTCCACCACCATACTCCTGGGCAAGTACACCTGCCATGGTCTTACAATTGTCCCTTGCATAAACACAAAACATTTTTCCATAATTTGGGAGGCCCAGTGCAGGCGCTACCACCATAGCATTTTTCAGATACATAAACGCATTCAACATTACTTGTGACATTTCTGGACCTGTGGCTTGTCTCAAAATGTTGTCATAAAATAGGAGCAGTCGGATCCATTACAATCAATGATCCTGGTCTGTGGGCGGGCAAGACCCACTGTGGGCTGGCAAGACCCACGTGACTGACTCTCCTTTTCCCCCTCTGTGAGAACCAAACCAAGGTAAACAACACTTTCCTGACACCATTGTCATTATTCCTGTGACACTTTGTGTCCACATACATGTACATTTCTCAATAAACTCACTCGCTCTGACTGGCCTCCACAGAGTGACTACATATGTCATATACATATTGTAGCGGGACTGAACCATGAGCAGGTGTCCATCCCCTCTTGCGTGGTCTGGAGAACTATAGAGCAGACAACTAAAACTGTCTATTTAGCCCTGAGGCATTTCTACACCAGGTCAGTTACCTGGACTGATTAACAAAACAAGAAACAAAGATGGCTGTGTCTCCTCGTCCACTAGGATGGTAAAAAAACGCATTACTTCAACCAATCACTGTAAAGTGGGTAGCATCGGATGGTATGGCTATCAGTAGAGATGGCACATCAGATACCACTTGCATACTACATACTACAGTCAGATAAAACTAAAACTTTTTGGCTCTGTGCCAATCTAACAAAAACCTGTCCAGAGGTTCCCCTCCCTCAATAGAGGACTCCCCTAAAATATCACCCAAAAACTGAAATCAGGTAAAAAGTTAATCTGATGTGAAACTTTTGGCTCGGTGCCAATAGGGTCCAATGGTCACACTAATTGCGGTAACCCTTTCTGTCCCAAAATAAATTCCATAACTTATAACGGGAATGAAAATATTTAAGTTTGAACCCTTTCTTGGCAAGTAGCCAATTTTCAAAATTTTGCACCAGAGCTCCCTTTTACATTTAGGGACACAAGGGACCCATTTGTAAAATGTAATTTCTCATTATCTATAATTCTATAAAAAATAACCTCAAAATATCTTGCCGACTACGGCGAACTATGTTTTGCCTGATAAAAACTGTATTTGTTCACTATTATTACTCTTCCCAGAGGTTCCTATGCTTTATGCACAAATGTATAAATGGCAAAACTCCAAAAATTCCATAAAAAGATAATTGCATATGTTTGGCAATGCTGGGACCCATAGTCCCACGAGCTGGAACACGTAGTCCTATCAGGCTCCGCGCAAGAATTGACCCCCTCCCTAGGAATGTGGGAACCGGCCCTCCCTAGAAATGTACCAACGTCAGGGTCAACATCGCAGCTTCAAACAATTATGTATGTCTAACTTGGAAAATGAATATTCAGAACAACAAAAACAGGGGCGCCATGTTATCTTGTGAGGTAGTACTATTTTAAATGTACCTTCGGTCAAGAGTCTGTCTAATGTATATGAATGAAAAAGTACGCTGATAAATGTGAGTGTGTTGCTGTACTGTCTAATGTTTGCCTGATTCCATACATTTTTTAAACCTTGTTCAAATCTCCAGGACAGTTTCACCTTCTGCTTACAAGCAATTGGACTTACTCTTAAAAGCCCTAGTTAACTCTTTATTATTCTTATTTCTTTTCAGCCTTCTAGTCTTTTCAACTTGTTTTATTATTCTACAAGGGGGCATAAGTTAACCATTTTTCATCTCCCCTTATCCCATTGTGGATTACCCGGGAAATATGGGAAAGCTTGTCTATCTTCTAAGCATAATCCTTTAATCATAATACACTTAAAATCTTCAGTATAACTCACATATACAATATACATTAATTCTTAACACTTTAACTTTAGGTAGACAGTTCTTCTACCTTAATTTACTTCCAGGAATATTACTCACCAAATATTCCCGGCCATTTACATAACAAGACAATAAACAAATACCAATATTCTCTCACTCAATAAGACATGTCTCTATGATTTACACATTCACATAATCACTTGTTACCATGGTAACCCTTTATGGTTTCAAAACCCTCCTTCAAGCCACTGATGTATATAAATTAAACCCATATACTTTTGGACTCGGGTGTCCCTTTTAGGACAAAAAATAAAAAAAACCCTTTCCGAGTCTTGACCAATACCTCCCAGGTACAGTGGCTATCAAGAAAGTTTTCCTACCATTATAGACAAACAATACAAATTATCTTATACTTCTATGCGACAGAGAAGGAAAGCTTAAAGATTTTTCAGACACAATACGAGCAAATTTATATCACTTCTTAAGTCTCCCTGAGACTAAATATTTCCCTGAAATATTTCAATTATAGGTATGTTGCGTGTGTTCACGGAACACACCAACCCCTGTTCAATTGGATATGAGTCTAATCAGGGTCCCCCGGAACCTCACTACAAACGGTTACGTAGAAAAGGATTTTTCTACTTACCGGGCGAGTGGGTGTCCGCGGGGAGTGATTCTCATATCCCGGACGAGCCCCCAAAACTGTTGGTGTTTAGGACCCCTGGTCCCGATGGTAGTCCCGGACTACCTATGGCTCCTTTGCTCGTATTGTGTCTGCAGGCCCGGGAGGCTGGTTTCTGGAAGTAACATAGACGGAGACAGGTGTATAGTGAAACCAAGCTCTCAGTTTATTATAGGCTCGTTGTGGTTTATATAGTAAAGATAAGGGCATATAACATAGGTATAGGACACTTGTTACGTTCTTATTGGTTAAACAGTTTAAGGAGACAAAAGGTCACCTCGGGGAATAATACCATATAGGGCATATATCGTGTGACTAGAATCACCTGACATGATTTCATCATAAACAACAGAAACGTGCTATATCTATAACACGTACACACTTAGACCTTGACCCGTACACACTTACATAGCTTGTATAACTAAAGTCACGTACACACACACACACACACACAGCTTATAAGACATTAATGCATACAAAATGGGGTAGGGACATACAAAATGGAGGACACATAGAATTTGATATCTCCCCATCTCCCACAGAGAGAGCGAGACACATGAGAGAGCGAGACACATGAGAGAGCGAGACACATGAGAGAGCGAGACACATGAGAGAGCGAGACACATGAGAGAGCGAGACACATGAGAGAGCGAGACACATGAGAGAGAGAGAGACAAATGAGAGAGAGAGAGACAAATGAGAGAGAGAGAGCGAGACACATGAGAGAGAGAGCGAGACACATGAGAGAGAGAGCGAGACACAAGGGAGAGAGAGAGAGAGAGCGAGGCACATGAAAGAGAGAGACACATGAGAGAGAGAGCGAGACACGAGAGAGAGAGAGCGAGACACATGAGAGCGAGAGAGCAAGACATGAGAGAGAGAGCGAGACACATGAGAGAGAGAGAGAGCGAGACACATGAGAGAGCGAGACACATGAGAGAGAGAGAGAGAGCGAGACACATGAGAGAGAGAGAGAGCGAGACACATGAGAGCGAGCGAGACACATGAGAGAGAGAGAGCGAGACACATGAGAGAGAGAGCGAGACACATGAGAGAGAGAGAGAGAGAGCATGAGAGACACATGAGAGAGAGAGCGCGAGACACATGAGAGAGAGAGCGCGAGACACATGAGCGAGAGAGCGCGAGACACATGAGAGAGAGAGAGCGAGACACATGAGAGAGAGAAAGCGAGACACGAGAGAGAGAGAGCGAGACACATGAGAGAGAGAGAGAGAGAGAGCGAGACACATGAGAGAGAGAGAGAGAGAGCGAGACACATGAGAGAGAGAGAGAGAGAGAGAGCGAGACACATGAGAGAGAGAGAGAGAGAGAGAGCGAGACACATGAGAGAGAGAGAGCGAGACACATGAGAGAGAGAGAGCGAGACACATGAGAGAGAGAGAGCGAGACACATGAGAGAGAGAGAGCGAGACACATGAGAGAGAGAGAGCGAGACACATGAGAGAGAGAGCGAGACACATGAGAGAGAGAGCGAGCGAGACACATGAGAGAGAGAGAGACACACATGATAGAGAGTGAGAGAGAGAGAGAGACACATGGGAGAGAGAGCGAGACACATGATAGAGAGCGAGAGAGAGAGAGACAGAGAGAGAGCGAGACACATGAGAGAGAGAGCGAGACACACGAGAGAGAGAGAGACACATGAGAGAGAGACATATGAGAGAGAGAGAGAGAGAGCGAGACACATGAGGGAGAGAGAGAGAGGGAGAGAGACATGAGAGACACATGAGAGAGCGATAGAGACACATGAGAGAGAGAGAGAGACACATGATAGAGAGAGAGAGACACATGAGAGAGAGAGCGAGACACATGAGAGAGAGAGCGAGCGAGCGAGACACATGAGAGAAAGAGAGAGAGACAGAGAGAGAGACACGAGAGAGAGACACACACGAGAGAGAGAGCTAGACACATGAGAGAGAGAGACACGAGAGAGAGAGCGAGACAAATGAGAGAGAGAGAGCGAGACACATGAGAGAGAGAGCGAGACACATGAGAGAGAGAGAGAGCGAGACACATGAGAGAGAGAGAGAGAGAGCGAGACACATGAGAGAGAGAGAGAGCGAGACACATGAGAGCGAGACACATGAGAGCGAGACACATGAGAGAGAGCGAGACACATGAGAGAGAGCGAGACACATGAGAGAGAGCGAGACACATGAGAGAGAGCGAGACACATGAGAGAGAGCGAGACACATGAGAGAGAGCGAGACACATGAGAGAGAGCGAGACACATGAGAGAGAGCGAGACACATGAGAGAGAGAGCGCGAGACACATGAGAGAGAGAGAGCGAGACACATGAGAGAGAGAGAGCGAGACACATGAGAGAGAGAGAGCGAGACACATGAGAGAGAGAGAGAGAGAGCGAGACACATGAGAGAGAGAGAGAGAGAGAGACACATGAGAGAGAGAGAGAGAGAGAGACACATGAGAGAGAGAGAGAGAGAGCGAGACACATGAGAGAGAGAGAGAGAGCGAGACACATGAGAGAGAGCGAGACACATGAGAGAGAGCGAGACACATGAGAGAGAGCGAGACACATGAGAGAGAGCGAGACACATGAGAGAGAGAGAGAGAGAGCGAGACACATGAGAGAGAGAGCGAGCGAGACACATGAGAGAGAGAGCGAGCGAGACACATGAGAGAGAGAGAGAGAGAGCGAGACACATGAGAGAGCGAGAGAGAGAGCGAGACACATGAGAGAGAGCGAGACACATGAGAGAGAGAGAGAGAGAGAGAGACACACGAGAGAGAGAGAGAGAGCGAGACACATGAGAGAGAGAGAGAGAGCGAGACACATGAGAGAGAGAGCGAGCGAGACACATGAGAGAGAGAGCGAGCGAGACACATGAGAGAGAGAGAGAGCGAGACACATGAGAGAGAGAGAGAGAGAGCGAGACACATGAGAGAGAGAGAGAGAGAGCGAGACACATGAGAGAGAGAGCGAGACACATGAGAGAGAGAGAGAGAGAGAGACACATGAGAGAGAGAGAGAGACACATGAGAGAGAGAGAGAGACACATGAGAGAGAGAGAGACATGAGAGAGAGAGAGACATGAGAGAGAGAGAGACATGAGAGAGAGAGAGAGAGAGCGAGCGAGACACATGAGAGAGAGCGAGCGAGACACATGAGAGAGAGCGAGCGAGACACATGAGAGAGAGCGAGCGAGACACATGAGAGAGAGAGAGCGAGACACATGAGAGAGAGAGCGAGACACATGAGAGAGAGAGCGAGACACATGAGAGAGAGAGCGAGACACATGAGAGAGAGAGAGCGAGACACATGAGAGAGAGAGAGAGAGACACATGAGAGAGAGAGAGAGACACATGAGAGAGAGAGAGAGACACATGAGAGAGAGAGAGAGAGAGAGCGAGCGAGACACATGAGAGAGAGAGAGAGCGAGACACATGAGAGAGAGAGCGAGACACATGAGAGAGAGAGAGAGCGAGACACATGAGAGAGAGAGAGCGAGACACATGAGAGAGAGAGAGAGAGAGCGAGACACATGAGAGAGAGTGCGAGAGAGAGAGAGAGAGACACATGGGGGAGAGAGAGGGAGAGAGAGAGAGAGACACTGTAGAATTATTTTATTAATTCGGCTTTATCATGGATTTGGCAATTATGCAGGTTCTCTTTTAACCCTTGTTACTGGGAGCCTAGGCATAAGGTCAGATTCTAATATAGGAGTTTGAATGTCATCTTGTCCAGTTGTCTCCCTTCTTTTGACCAGAATTCATTGCTTGAGAGGTCAATAGGTCAGTGGCTAACTTGTCAGATATAGCTTCAGAGATATTTGAGACATACTTAACTAGACACGTGAACATATCTTTTATGTCAAGAATAATGGGTTATCTATAATAGAGTTAGTATTTAAGTTACTTATTTAAGTAAATTAACTGTTTAATAGAGTGTAAAGAATTGTGTGTTGTGATATGTGTATATATGTGTATATATATATATATATATATATATATATATATATATATATACACATAATATTGAAATTGATTATCCATTAGTAAGTTTGGTTACAGTTGTAAAAGAATGTACATGTCACAAAGGTTATCTATTTTGACTGAAGAACAGGTCATTTCATACTATGTTGTCTTTCAAGACTACTACTATGTATTTCTGTCAATCAAAGTAGTTCAAGTCTAAGTCAGCGTTTTGGTCATATACATATTAGGAATTATTACTAATATGGGCATCACACATTTAGCTTAAACTGTATTGGGTCATAACTGCATTATGAGTCTTGACGGTCTGAAACAGTATAAAGACAGTGTCCTGGAGCCCAGATGGCAGGACATCACATACAGACACTGACACACCTCCTTCACACGGAACAACGACACACACATATTGAAACCTCATTTCATTGTTTTCTTTAGGCCTACACATTCAACCTAACTACAACAGCTGTTTCTCAGTCACCTTTTGGAAGCAGAGTTAGCAGGACACAAACTTCTTATTACTTACAATGTACTGAACTGTTATACTTTTTACATTGTATTTATGCTTGATGTGCCAAGTGTGTTTAAATAAAATCACACTTTGTTTAAGCCTGGCTAAAGAACTATTTGAACACAACGCCTGAAAAGACGCTACAGATATTTTTTAATATCAGCAACATTTTACATTTTGGCGAATGCCAGCCATTGTCGTCATTTTTTTTCTTCCCACTTGCTGAGAGGGGAGTTTGGCGCAATTTCGTGACCAAGTTGGAAAGAAAAACAACGATCAAAGAACCTAGAACAGAGGCTTTGGTGTTCCATCAGACGTGGACAAGAAGTCCAGTGAAGTAATAGCCGGCTGAAGTCGAGAAAATCTTCTGATTACGGTGAGTAAAAGTCATGGAATTTATTGATGATCTAGCTAGAGACAGTAAGCTAGAGTTTAAAGATGTGTCTATGTATCCAAATGATAGTCATTTATGGGCATATATGTACAAGGAATGTTTACAAGCTAATGTTCAGATAGACAAATCTAAATTTACTGTAAACAAACAGAGTAAGAAGATCTCTAATATCTTACAGTTGGTAAGAATTTTCAACAAAATGCTACTTAATGTTAATTTACCTGCCAAAAGTATTAGTACATTACAACAGACAGAATGTAACACTGTACAGAACACAGGGATTCATGAAAATTTGTCCCAAGACTCTCTTAATTGTCCAAACTGTGAAATTTTCTGTAGTTATATAGAGGATCTTGAGGAACAAATTAACTCAAAAACAAATGTTTTGTCACAACAACAGAATGACAGTAGACAGGTTTCTACTATAACAAATGGACAGACAGCGTCTACGTCAAAAACGCAAGTTTCATATATTCCGGATACTTCGGAAATAGGAGACAATGACGGTGAGGATGACGCAGAGGTTAGGAAGAAAAAATTACTAGACCGTGCAGCAAAATTAAAGTTGAAAATACATGACCAATTAATGAAAGTTTTAAAGGAAATTCCATCATACAGTTTAAATTGCGATGCATTTTTTAACGCAGATATATTTGAGTCATACACTGACAGATACAATTTGAAAGATGAGCAACGTAATCATATATTTTACCTTTGGTTACCTGCACACTATGCACGACGATTAACAAAATCACCTTTTATTGATGCTAATGGACAGGAAAGACATGGTGACGAATCTGACAGATTACGACAATTGATACTATGCACAACAGGTGAGGAAGTTCCGTCAATTGACACAATAGATGCATTACAGACATCTATTAGAGAGGATCCCTTTGAATTTAAAATTAAATTCTCAAAGGCATACAAAATGATTTTTGGTGTTGACGATGAAAATGACACTGGAATGATACATTTATTTGTGAAAAAGTTTAAATATCTTGACCCAACTACATTAGCGATTGCTTATGATAAGACTTCTTTGTCAGAAGCTGCTAGCTTCATTGATAAAGTTAGAAGACAAATGAAACAGGGCAATCTTAAGTCCAAGATCGCTCTAGTTCATAATGACACTTTAAACAGGAATAGTCATACCCCAACTAAGACAGGACTGACTGTTGCTACTAGAAATGACAAGTACAAGCAAATGAGAAAGAGAGATCCCATTACTTGTTACTATTGTCAAAACCCTGGTCATTTCAAATGGCAATGTAAAAAATTCCTGAGGGATATGCAGATGAAACAGTCAAGAGACATAGGTAAAGAAAATGGACTTATACCTCTTGAACCATCCGCACCTCCTCGTCCAAATATAACTCAATCTTCTTCTCCTTATGCTCCTCTGATAAAACAAATCAGAGAATTATCAATCAGCAATGGTATGAGTGAAAAGAGCTTGCAATCAGCCACTGTTGATTCAAATCCATTATTACCAACCCCCTGACTAGAAAACAAAAAGGAAATAAAGTCCCATCATCTAGAATATGTAACACCAATAAGTCTAGATAAAAGTGGGCGTCCCTACATTAAAGCTAAATTGAATGGGCAAAAACTTAAGTTCCTAATTGATACAGGTGCTGAAATTTCAATTACTGGTGTAAGACTACCTCTTGAGACAGACGCAGCTATTTGCACAGTTGTGGGATTTAATGGATCAGGTAATTCTAAAGCTTCTAAGTGTAAACAGGTTTCATTCGAAGTTCCTGGTTATTTAGATACTGAAATTGATATTTGGTATTGTCAAGGTGCAGAGAACATTATTGGTACAGATGTCATTCAACAAAGAGGTTGGATAATTGACCTAGGTAACGGTGTTATCTGGAAAGGTTCCATTAATCGTAAGCCTGTGGTAATTGACCCAGCAGATTACTGTGAAGTCGGCAGCATTTGTTTAGCTGAAGTGATTGCTGAAGACCATAAGTGGCCAGATGTCGGTGACAATCAGGAGCTAGAACACTTGGTCAAATCATTCAAAAATCTGTGGAGCCAAGGTAAAAATGAGGCAGGTTTGTTCAAAGATGTTGAAGTGGATGTGCAAGGACGTGACCCACCAGCTCAGAAACAATACAAATTGCCACCGGAGTCAATTGAACCAGTGTCAATTGTAATACAAGAACTTTTGCAACAAGGCATTATTAGGAAAACAAATTCAGTTACAAACAATCCATTATGGGTAGTACCTAAAAGAGATGATCCTAGTTCATTCAGGCTTCTGGTTGACCTCAGAATGCTGAATAAATATACTCCAAATTGTGCCCCATTAGTCGCAGAAACACCTGACATAATGTCCCGAATTGATGCAAAAGCAAAGGTGTTCTCTGTGATTGACATTGCAAATGGATTTTTTTCGATTGCTTTAACCAAAAGTTGTCAATATAAATTTGCATTTTCATTCCAAAACGAGCAATATACCTTCAATCGTCTTCCTCAAGGCCTCCATCTTAGCCCAAGTGTATTTCATCAGGCTTTAGCGAAAGTCTTATCAAAATTTTCTAGGCCAGACTGTATTCTACAGTATGTGGACGATATTTTATTGTCCTCTGAAAGTGAGGAAGAGCATTTAACTCTTTTGGCAGAATTGTTTGATCTGTTGCAAGATGCAGGTCTCAAGCTGAATACTCGTAAAGTACAGCTCATGAAACGTGAGGTGAAGTTTCTCGGTATTCAGATCAGTCCGGGAAAATGTCAACCTTTGCAAGAAAGGGTTAATGCTATTGCCGCACTTCCTGTACCAACTACATTTAAATCTCTAAGACAGTTCCTAGGATTAGTGAATTTTTCAAGAGAGTTCATTGAGTCATTTGCTGAGAAAGCAAAATGTTTGTATGAACTTCTGAAAAACAATGAGGAAAATGGTTTTGGTCCTTGGACTGAAGTTCATCAACAAGCTTTTGAATCTTTGAAGAAAGCTTTGCAGACTGCACCAGCCCTAGCTACAGTAGAAAGACAAGCACCATTTGCTTTGCAGGTGCATACATCTGAAAAAGCAATTTCTTCTGTGTTGCTTCAATTACAAGGAGGAAATTGGAGGATTTTGGGATATTTCTCTAGGATTTTAACTCCAGTCGAGAAAGGTTTTGACACATGTGTGAAACAATTGGTAGGAGTTCACTATGCAGTAAAAGCAACTGAGCACATTGTAGGATTCAACAAAATTGTCTTACAAACACCTCATTCCACCTTGAAATTTCTCCTTGAGAAAAATGTTCCAGGTGTTTCAAATCAAAGATTTTCACAATGGTTGTTGGCTTTATCACCTAAACAGATCCAGGTTGAACATAATGCAAAGTATGTACTTCCTCAGTTGATGGAATATAATGGATTGGAACATGAGTGTTCATGTGAGGTCCAAGATTCCTACTCTCCTCTGTTTCGCAGAGAAGCAGAGAAGACTGATGAACCAGTGTTTGTGGATGGTTCACTATACTGTGTTTCAGGAGAGTATTTTGCAGGTTATGCAATCTGGTATCCAAATAGAGGATATGCCATACAGCACAGACTTCCAGGACATTTTTCAGCCCAAAAAGCAGAACTTTTAGCCGTAGAAACAGTACTGACTGTAAACAATGAAGAGAACCGCGGTCCACTAGTAATCTATAGTGACAGTTCATATGTTGTGCGTTCTCTTACTGACTACTTGCCAATTTGGAAAAGAAGAGGTTTTGTTGATGCCTCAAACAAAGTATTGGTACATAAAGAAACACTACAATCAATTTTCACACTAGCAGAGAAAAACCCTTGTGTTTATTCTATTGTGAAAGTTCCAGCTCATAAAAAAGACAATGATGAGTTAAGCATTGGTAACAGGACAGCTGACACATTAGCAAAAGAAGCAGCCGTTATTGAACAGTCAGAGATTCCATCTGAAGCAGTTTCAGTGAGTGTAGTCAGAAAAGCAGATACACAGATTCCTTCATTTGCAGAAGAACAGAAAAAGGATCAATCCCTTTCTGCTTCTCAGGTTGATCCAAAATCTCCCTTTGTTTGTGAAAACGGGATTTTGTGTCATTGTGTCATGACTTAAACAGAATTCTGCGTCCTGTTATACCAAAACATTTGCAGGTGGAATTCACAAAATACAATCATGAAAGCTTAGGCCATGTAGGTAAGCAGAAGTTACTTGAGGTTCTCAGAGAGAAGTTTTTCTGGGAAAAAATGGAAGAAACTGTAGACAGTGTAATTCAATCTTGTCTAATTTGTGCTCAAGTAAACCCCAGACCAAAGGGACAAAAACCTCCCTTACAAAGAGTTCCTCCAGCTAATGGTCCATGGTCCACATTACAAATTGACTATATAGGACCACTGCCAACAGGAAAAAACGGTTTGAGATTTGCTCTCGTAATCGTAGACGTTTTTTCAAAATGGACAGAGATATTACCGGTGCGCGCAGATGATGCACTAACAACTGCAAAAATGTTGATTAATCATGTTTTTCCCACTTGGGGAATCCCTATGAACCTCAGTTCAGATCGAGGAACGCATTTTACAGGTAAAATAATGCAAGCAATGTGCAAAATTTTGGGAATACAACAAAGATTTCATGTTCCATACCATCCGCAATCTGCAGGTATTGTAGAAAGAATGAACAGGACTATCAAGTCCAGAATTGCAAAAATGCTTCTGGACAAAGGTAGTTCATGGGTAGATGCCGTACCTTTTGTTCTAATGAGTATCAGGAGTACAACATCCTCATCTACACAATACAGTCCTTTTGAACTAATGGCAGGTAGGAAAATGCCTCTGGTATTTCCACACGAACCTTTTTTGTCTACTCCGCAGAAAGAAGCAATTGAGAGAACCAAATGGTTACAGATGTTGCAAGACAATCTGAACACTATTTTGCCACATGCAGCTTCTCATATGCAGAAAATGATACCTCCACACTCCTCAAAGTTTGCGATAGGTGGACATGTCATGATTAAAACTTTCCGGAAAACCGGACCGTGGCAAAGTAATTGGGAAGGTCCCTTTGAGATTTTGGACACATTAGGAGTAATGATACAAGTCCAAAGGCCTCTCAATTCTGCAAAAAATGCACGGAGACAACAAAAAATATGGGTTCACACTGATCAATGCAAATTGTTTATGCCAAGATAATGATATTGCATTTCTTTAGCAGATTACGGAATCCGATAATCGAATATGGAGAATCAACAAACTCCGAAAGAAATAAAGAAAACATCAGAAAATCAGAATGAAAGAAAATACATAAAAGGGAGGAAATTCATCATCACAGGACTCCTTTTTTCTTTAATGACATTCTTCTATTTACAAACTTACAAGACTTTTTCCAGCTCAGCAGAAGAAAACCAGACTGAGACCCTGCATAAAAGAGACTTACTACTATCCAGGAATAAGAGACATTTTCCAAGATACAGTAACTTTGACACAAGCAACGATATATATGGGTTCATTTGCATAGGTTATGGGACTACTTGTTGCATGGAACTATATTTTTATCAAAGTAACACTATTGATATACATGCCAGAATAGAATCCAAAACAGAATTTGCAAAAATGCAAGGATCATATCTACATAATAACAAAACTGGTACATATGAATGTAGTTTAACAAATATGGGATTCTGGGTTATTGTTTTAAAAGGAAATGAATCTACGACCTGGACTGGCGATTTAACAACAGATAGGATACATATTGCTTCTGTAGGAGGATCCAAATCAGATATTTGGTTTTTAACACAAAATTACATACAGTTTGTAGATCCTCAACATTTAAAAATTGCAGGAGATGAAATAGGAGATGTAAACAGAACATGGGATTTTCAAATAGTAAGAGGTTTAGCTCAAGTCAATGTAAAGGTGCTTATTACAGTTGTTGATTTGATTATTCCAGATATAAAGGTATCTCCGCAATCTCTTAATGTTACAGAAGGGAAAGATGATTTAATTTTGAGATGCACTACGCAAATATATATACCTCAAAATTCACTATTAACTTGGAAGAAAAACGGTGAGTTGTTGGGTAGTCTTTTCCATAGCTCAACTAATATAATTCGGAAGGGTAATTTTGGAAATATAGATTGGACAGATAATAGTTTTATTTATCATCACACTAGTCCAACTCTAAATGACTCAGGTATATATGAGTGTTGCATATCATTAGGAAATTATCCTATGAAATGTAATATTAGCAATGTTATTGTTTTATCCCCTGAAAAAACGAAGTGTACTAATGGGAAATTTATTGCTGCCAGTCCTTTTCAAATTAATCATTTCCAATCCAGACATCTCTTAAGAGAAGGACATTTTGTTATTATGCTTTGGAAATTTAACATTTCTGAATGGAAAATTTCATCAAGGTATCCTAAATGTCTAGAGTATTTAGCTAGTATGGAATTGGGTATCAATAAATGGTTTGGAATTAGTAGTAAAAATGTTAACAGGAATAAACGAGGTATTGTAGAAGGTATCCTTGGAGGAGTTGGTACTATTGGAAGTATTACCAATAGTATGGATATTAATACATTAAAGTCTGATCTAGAAACAGCAGGCTTAGTGGGAAGTAAAAGTATTAAAGTCCAGAGAAATTTAAACCAAATATTAGAAAACATGATAATAAAGACAGCAACAGTTATAAGCCCATCTATAGTCCATTTACAAAATATAACTTTGAATTTGATGGACAGTGAACAACATTCCCACATAGCCAGGATATGTCTAGAGATACAGACAGAGTATTCCACCAATTTTAAAATAATAGCTCAAGCTTTTCAAAGTGGAATAACCCCTCTAGGTATTTTACAAAATCTACCTAATGAATATGTGTTTGCAAAAAATCATACAGATTTATGGGTAAACAAATGGGTAGGATGTGATCAGCATGAATGCTTTAGTACCTCAATGATTCCTATAGCTGGGAGAGAACAAATATTGGTTCCAATTACAGTCTTAGGTTTACCAGTTAGTGATACTCAGTTGTTGTATTATCAATTACAGTTTACAGATTTCGTTTTGAATAATAATAATTCGGAACCAGAACAACTAGATTTATCTTCTTGTTTACATTTTCAGTCAAAAGTAATCTGTTTGCCTAAACAGGACAAAGGTATTTTTCATTCTTGTTTTCATAATCATTCATTGTGTTCAGCAAGAATAGAGAAATTAAAAACTTCCTTAGACTTAGTTACTCCAGTAGGAAAAAGGAAGGTCTGTTTTCAAGTTATGACTAGGGTTGAGCGAACACCTAGATGTCCGTGTTCGACGGGTTCGGCCGAACTTTAAAAAAAAGTCCGGGTCCGTGTCCCGGACTTTTACCGAACTTTTCCCGGACACCGAACCCCATTGAAGTCAATGGGGACCCGAACTTTAAGGCACTAAAATGGCTCTAAAACACCAAAGGAAAGGGCTAGAGTGCTGCAAATGGCAGCAAAACGTAATTAAGAGCATGGCAAGTGCTCTGCAAACAAATGTGGATAGGGAAATAACTTAAAACAACAAAAAAAAAACAGAAAAATAAAACAATGTTCTTCTTCATCTCTGAAGGACGAGGCCCATATGGAGTAGGAGGGAGGTTGAGGTGGTGGTGGATGTGGCGGTGACATAGGCGTGCGCACAGGGTGTGCTGGGTGTGCCTGGGCACACCCTAATCACCTAGGGCACATAGCATTGCCAGTGAGGAGATGGGAAAGATCTCCCTGGGACCTGCTCTGCTCTATTTCTCCTTGCCTACAGGTACATGGCCCCGATACATTACTCTCCCTGCTGGCAAACACATGCATGTGTATTTCAACTTTGGGGTGCACACCTTAATGCAATAGGCTGCGCACACCTATGGGCGGTGTAGGTGGAAGCGGCGGTGGAGGAGGACCAGGGCCGGATTAACAGCATCATGGGCTTGGTGCTGAGGATTTTGAAGGGCCTTAAGGGCCGTGCCTTGCCATGCACCCAGAGGAGGAAGGGTGCAGCCATGCATGCCTAATTCAACATGGGATGCTGTCTCTGAAGCCCATAAACACATCCATGCATCGCCAACTGTCCCTCCTTGTCCGGCCTTCACGCTGTGTGGGGAGGTTCTGAGGGTGCTGCCTGGGGAAGCGAGCATAGAAGCCAGACTTCTGTGTTTACAAGTGACAGAAGAGCGGTAACAGTGAATATGGCCAACCCGGGGCCTATATAAAAGGTAGGGGCCTGGAGCTGCAGCTCCAATAGCCCCTACATTAATCTGGCCCTGAGGAGGAGGACGAGGTAGCCAACACTGCTTCTTTTCAAAAATTTTAAATGAGGGTACACCCCAAAAGAGTGAGAAAGAGCAAAAATGGAACAATGGGTGGGTAAGGTCGGTATCCATTGCTATTCTGCATAAGGTACGGAAAAGTCCCGTGGGATCCATGCCTGGTTCATTTTAATGAACGTGAGCTTGTCCACATTGTCTCTGGACAGGCGGCTGCGCTTGTCTGTTATAACGCCCCCAGCCGTGCTAAATACCCGTTCAGATAATACACTGGCTGCAGGGCACGCCAGCACCTCCAAGGCGTAAAGGGCAAGCTCAAGCCATGTGCCCAATTTGGAGACCCAGAAGTTGAAGGGGGCAGACCCGTCATTCACTACATGTAGGCGTGTGCACACATACTGCTCCACCATGTTGGTAAAATGCTGCCTCCTGCTAAGACGTTCCATCTGAGCTGCTGGTGCTGCTGTTTGTTGTGGCGTGCTGACAAAGCTTTTCCACATTTCGGCCATGCTAACCCTGCCTTCTGAGGTGCTGGCGGTGCCCTGGTTGCGTTGGCGACCTCCTCCTCCTCCTCCTCTGCCTTGTGCTTCCACTGTGGCCCCGCTGTCAGATGGGAATGCCAGCAGCATGGCGTCTACCAGCGTGCGCTTGTACTCGCGCATCTTGCGATCGCGCTCCAGTGAGTGAATTAAGGACGGTACGTTGTCCTTGTAACGGGGATCCAGCAGCGTGGCCACCCAGTAATCAGCACAAGTTAGAATGTGGGCAACTCGGCGGTCGTTGTGGAGACACTGCAGCATGTAATCGCTCATGTGTGCCAGGCTGCCCAGAGGCAACGAAAGGCTGTCCTCTGTGGGAGGTGTATCGTCCGTGTCCTCTGTATCCCCCCAGCCATGCACCAGTGATGGCCATGAGCTGGCCTGGGTGCCACCCTGCTGTGAACATGGTTCCATCTCCTCCTCCAGCTCCTCCTCCTCCTCATCCTCCTCATCCTCCAGAACTGTGCCCCTGCTGGACAATTGCGTCCCTGGCGTTTGCGTGTGCAGGAACCCACCCTCGGAGCCCCTTGCGAATGACTGCCCTGAAAGCCTTGGAAATGTTACCTCTTCATCCTCCTCCTCCTCCTCATCCTGTGCCACATCCTCTTCCATCATCGCCCGAATTGTTTTTTCAAGGAGGCATAGAAGTGGGATAGTTAAGCTGAGAACGGCGTCATTGCCACTGGCCATGTTGGTGGAGTACTCAAAACAGCGCAACAAGGCACACAGGTCTCGCATGGAGGCCCAGTTAAATTAAATAGCGGAATAGAAAATATGATCCAAAAAAAGTGTATGTATATCACACGTACACAACCACACTGGGCCCCAATTACTATTGTTTGTACCCCTAAAAGGCTAGATGAGGAGTAGGGGGAGTATGGAACAGGCAGCACCCTCAAACCTTCAGAAGTATGAGATGAACCCCAACAACTTGGAAAGGTGGATCTCTCTCACACGTACCGACACAGACTATCCCGCAATTCAATTGATCCTCAAAGGTTTTTATTGAATAGCGGAATAGGAAATATGATCAAAAAAAGTGTATGTATCTCGCACGTACACAACCACACTAGGCCCCAATTACTATTGTTTGTACCCCTAAAAGGCTAGATGAGGAGTAGGGGGGGTATGGAACAGGCAGCACCCTCAAACCTTCAGAAGTATGAGATGAACCCCAACAACTTGGAAAGGTGGATCTCTCTCACACGTACCGACACAGACTATCCCCCAATTTAACTGATCCCCAAAGGTTTTTGATTAAATAGCGGAATAGAAAATATGATCCAAAAAAAGTGTATGTATATCACACGTACACAACCACACTAGGCCCCAATTACTATTGTTTGTACCCCTAAAAGGCTAGATGAGGAGTAGGGGGAGTATGGAACAGGCAGCACCCTCAAACCTTCAGAAGTATGAGATTGTGTTCACTGTACCCCACAAAGATTGAGTTCACTGCACCCCACAATGATTGTGTTCACTGCACCCCACAAAGATTGTGTTCACTGCACCTCACAAAGATTGTGTTCACTGTACCCCCCAAAGATTGTGTTCACTGCACCCCACAAAGATTCTGTTCACTGTACCCCACAAAGATTGTGTTCACTGCACCCCAAAAAGATTGTGTTCACTGCACCCCAAAAAGGATGTTGTTCACTGCACCCCAAAAAGGATGTTGTTCACTCCACCCCAAAAAGATTGTGTTCACTGCACCCCACAAAGATTGTGTTCACTGCACCCCAAAAAGATTGTGTTCACTGCACCCCAAAAATGATTTTGTTCACTGCACCCCAAAAAGGATGTTGTTCACTCCACCCCAAAAAGATTGTGTTCACTGCACCCCAAAAAGATTGTGTTCACTGCACCCCACAAAGGATTTTGTTCACTGCACCCCAAAAAGATTGTGTTCACTGCACCCCAAAAAGGATGTTGTTCACTGCACCCCAAAAAGGATTTTGTTCACTGCACCCCAAAAAGATTGTGTTCACTGCACCCCACAAAGGATTTTGTTCACTGCACCCCACAAAGATTGTGTTCACTGCACACCAAAAAGGATTGTGTTCACTGCACCCCAAAAAGATTTTGTTCACTGCACCCCAAAAAGATTGTGTTCACTGCAGCCCAAAAAGATTGTGTTCACTGCAGCCCAAAAAGATTGTGTTCACTGCAGCCCAAAAAGATTGTGTTCACTGCAGCCCAAAAAGATTGTGTTCACTGCAGCCCAAAAAGATTGTGTTCACTGCAGCTCACACACAGAAAAATGGATGTGGATCACTGACACCTGCCTATCTCCAATCCCACACCACACAGCAATATCGATTGTAGTTTGTAGAACACAGTTTCCCTAAAATTCAGCAGACTCTGTCCCTAACAGGATTGAGAAGAGATCGTAGATCAGGATTGAGTGCAGACCCCACACAGCAATATCGATTGTAGTTTGTAGAAGACACTGACCCTATAATTCAGCAGACTCTATCCCTAAAATGCCTACAACTCGCCCTGCCTAAACACTCCGACCTGTCCCTCAATTCTATCCGGACACAAATGGTTTTTTCCTGCCTATCTTTCCCTAATCAGCAGCCAGCACGTTGATGTGTGCTCTGTCCCTGAATCTAAGCAGCATAATGACGCCGCTGCGGCTGCCTCGAACTTATAAAGACTTGGTCACATGCTTCAGACGGCCAATCACAGCTACTGAGACATTTGCAGGCATGGCTGGGATGGCTTAAGGCACACCAGTTAAACGATTGTTGATTGGCTGTTGAAAGCCCGCCATGAAAAGAGCGCCAAAGCATGCAAAACCCGGAAATAAAACGACCGAACACGGATTTTTACCCGAACATACAGTAAAGTGTCCGTGTCCGTGTTCGGGTACAAAAAATCCAATTATTCGGTACGAACACGAATAATACAGTCCGTGTTCGCTCAACACTAGTTATGACTAACACTGAAACAGTAAAAGCTTTTTTCTTATCCTGCACACAAACAGAAATTTTGAGTCGAGGTTTGTATTGTATAGAGGGAGACCTTACAGGAATCAATATAAATGGAATCAGAGTTAATTTAACGAATATGCTTATGAGAAATGTAAGTGTTCTTCCTATACAATATAATATATCTCAAGTAGATGAATTCCCATGGAGGGAATGGGCTGATATCATACAAAAAGATAAAGGATTATTGATTGCTTTATCTGAAGAACTTCAGAAAGCAGAGATTAAATTTAAGCATGAACAGGGAAATTTACAAGAAATAGAGCATGATTGGTCTGAGTTTTCAGGTCATTCATGGTGGTTAAGGTTTAAACATACTGTATCGATGTGGGGAAAATCTTCAGTTACTACTGCAGCCGGAAATATATTATTGCATCCGTTAGTGATTTTATTTAGTATTATGATATTATGTATTTTATTTCAAATCTGTATTATGATTAGAATGAAGCGATTTTATAACTTAATTAAGAAAGAAATGAAAAAAGGTGAAGAAATGATGACAGGTGTATTTAGTCGAAGAGTTACTTCTGGCTTAACTGATCAAGTAATGAACAATGGTACATCTGGAGCAATTGATTCAAGAATGTGAATGAAAGGGCCATAAATGGAGTGTGCGTGAGTTAGGTAATATAATAAATTATATTTAGGGGGGATTGTAGAATTATTTTATTAATTCGGCTTTATCATGGATTTGGCAATTATGCAGGTTCTCTTTTAACCCTTGTTACTGGGAGCCTAGGCATAAGGTCAGATTCTAATATAGGAGTTTGAATGTCATCTTGTCCAGTTGTCTCCCTTCTTTTGACCAGAATTCATTGCTTGAGAGGTCAATAGGTCAGTGGCTAACTTGTCAGATATAGCTTCAGAGATATTTGAGACATACTTAACTAGACACGTGAACATATCTTTTATGTCAAGAATAATGGGTTATCTATAATAGAGTTAGTGTTTAAGTTACTTATTTAAGTAAATTAACTGTTTAATAGAGTGTAAAGAATTGTGTGTTGTGATATGTGTATATATGTATATATATATATATATATATATATACACATAATATTGAAATTGATTATCCATTAGTAAGTTTGGTTACAGTTGTAAAAGAATGTACATGTCACAAAGGTTATCTATTTTGACTGAAGAACAGGTCATTTCATACTATGTTGTCTTTTCAAGACTACTACTATGTATTTCTGTCAATCAAAGTAGTTCAAGTCCTAAGTCAGCGTTTTGGTCATATACATATTAGGAATTATTACTAATATGGGCATCACACATTTAGCTTAAACTGTATTAGGTCATAACTGCATTATGAGTCTTGACGGTCTGAAACAGTATAAAGACAGTGTCCTGGAGCCCAGATGGCAGGACATCACATACAGACACTGACACACCTCCTTCACACGGAACAACGACACACACATATTGAAACCTCATTTCATTGTTTTCTTTAGGCCTACACATTCAACCTAACTACAACAGCTGTTTCTCAGTCACCTTTTGGAAGCAGAGTTAGCAGGACACAAACTTCTTATTACTTACAATGTACTGAACTGTTATACTTTTTACATTGTATTTATGCTTGATGTGCCAAGTGTGTTTAAATAAAATCACACTTTGTTTAAGCCTGGCTAAAGAACTATTTGAACACAACGCCTGAAAAGACGCTACAGGATATTTTTTAATATCAGCAACATTTTACAGACACATGAGAGAGAGAGAGAGAGCGAGACACATGAGAGAGAGAGAGAGAGGCACAGAGAGAGAGAGCGAGAGAGTAGAGAGAGCGAGACACATGAGAGAGAGGAGCGTGACACATGAGAGAGAGAGCGAGACACATGAGAGAGAGAGCGAGACACATGAGAGAGAGAGCGAGACACATGAGAGAGGAGAGTGAGAGAGCGAGACACATGAGCGAGAGAGTGAGAGAGCGAGACACGAGAGAGAGAGACACATGAGAGAGAGCGAGACACATGAGAGAGAGAGAGAGCACGAGACATATGAGAGAGAGAGAGAGAGCGAGACACATGAGAGAGAGCGAGACACATGAGAGAGAGCGAACACATGAGAGAGAGAGAGAGCACGAGACATATGAGAGAGAGAGAGCGAGACACATGAGAGAGAGAGAGACACATGAGAGAGAGAGCGAGAGAGAGAGAGAGACATGAGAGAGAGAGAGCGAGACACATGAGAGAGAGAGAGAGAGAGCGAGACACATGAGAGAGAGAGAGCGCGAGACACGAGAGAGAGAGAGCGCGAGACACGAGAGAGAGAGAGAGCGAGACACATAGAGAGAGAGAGCGAGACACATGAGAGAGAGAGACCCATGAGAGAGAGAGCGAGCGAGACACATGAGAGAGCGAGACACATGAGAGAGAGAGCGCGAGACACATGGAGAGAGAGAGCGAGACACATGAGAGAGAGAAAGCGAGACACGAGAGAGAGAGACGGAGACGCATGAGAAGAGAGAGAGAGAGAGCGACACATGAGAGAGAAGACACATGAGAGAGAGAGAGAGAGACGACATGAAAGAGAGAGCGAGCGAGGACACATGAAGAGAGCGACGAGACACATGAGAGAGAGAGCGAGCGAGACACATGAGAGAGAGAGCGAGCGAGACACATGAGAGAGAGAGGAGCGAGACACATGAAGAGAGAGCGAGCGAGACACATGAAGAGAGAGCGAGCGAGACACATGAGAAGAGAGCGAGACACATGAGAAGAGACACATGAGAGAGAGAGAGAGGAGACACATGAAGAGAGAGACAGAGAGAGAGAGAGAGAGCGAGCGAGACACATGAGAGAGAGCGAGACACATGAGAGAGAGAGCGAGACACATGAGAGAGAGAGAGAGCGAGACACAGCATGAGAGAGAGAGCGAGACACATGAGAGAGAGAGAGCGAGACACATGAGAGAGAGAGAGCAGAGCGAGACACATGAGAGAGAGAGCGAGACACATGAGAGAGAGAGAGAGAGAGAGGAGAGAGAGAGCTGGAGAGAGAGGAGA
>NW_028119664.1:0-12500 GCF_965119305.1 Pelophylax lessonae
TGCTTTTCCACTGCGTGGTACGAGACAGCACCTTTCTGCACTGTATAGGCTCTACTCGGCTTGGTTTGCTTTTCCACTGTTGTGGTACTTAGTACAAAGTGGGTGGGATTACAATGATTCTCTGACCAATCATTGGCTAGTAGTGACAAACAATCAATGCTGCATGCAAAGGATTGTGGGATAAGGTATCGGTATGGCCTGCTTGGAACCCCAACCGAGGTGGTACTGTTTAAGCGAGCCGTACCGACGCCGTACCATGTAATGGAAAAGCGCCGCTGTTCCAAACCGTACCGAACCGTTCTAACACATACCATGCGGTACCATGCAGTGGAAAAGCGCCAAACCGAGCCAAACCGATCCGTACCATGCAGTGGAAAAGTGCCTTATGTGGAGGGGGACACAGTCCTGTACTTGGTCCGCTAACGTGTTTCGGGAGACGTGCTCCCTTCCTCAGAGCTAGTCCATTGTCCTTAGGGCTCTACATTTATACTGACTAAGCAGGTGTAGCTCCCTCCCCCTCTTCCACCATGTGCACTGGGCAGAGATAAGAGGTGGTAAAGTGCATTCTGCTCCTCCTGCCAGGCGCTGTCAGTTTGGCTGAATCCTGCTTCTCTAGATGCTGTTGGAACTGTAAGTGTTCCCGGCTGGGCTGCCTTCCCATCCGGTTATTTATGAACTGTCTTTGCATTATTTCTATACAAGTTCTTTCATCACATTGGGACTGAGTAAGTTATTGCCCCAGCACCAAGCTGCACCCCACCTACAGGCTGAAGTCTGGTTGAGCTACAGGTACCCCAGGTTTCCATTAATTTTAAACAATGTTCCTTCAAGTTAGTTATTAATTCCTCCATCCCTGTATTATGACTAAGTTCAGCCACTCACTGATATGGATTTTTAAGGGGCTTCATGCATTTTTGTATTTCTGTGTGAGGATCCCCCTTAGAAATCACACCAGACCCAATGGTCTGGTAAGTATTTCCTGGGGACTTTACACTTTCTGTTTAGGGGGTAACCCCTTAGAAAACCATATGAGAATCAAACACGCAATTGTTTTTTTTTTTTTTTTATTTATTGCTATACGATATGCCTCAACAAAAAATTAATTTATAAAGAAAAATATGATACAGTTTAAATTGTCTGAAGTTTATATGGCATAAAAAAACAATTCACACCTGTCCTATATTGCTGCATTACTCATTTAGAACAGAGGCCACACCGCGCAGGTGGTGGGCATCGAATAGAGTGAGCCAGCACAACTTGCAATACCACCTTCAAACCACCAGAGGGTGCCCGCTCCCCTTCTCCCAGAGCCACTACTTTCTCTCCTTTATGGTCACCTTAGGAACAAGAGTAACATAGACGAGGCTACGGCCCTCCATCTGTTCAGGAACTACAATTCCCATCATGTCTCGTTATGTCTTTGAATGTCAGGGATTTAAATTGCCTCATGGGAATTGTAGTTCCTGAACAGCTGGAGGGCCGTAGTTTGGACATCCCTGGACGAGGAGAAGGGGGAGGAGAGCAGGACAGGGACAGGAACATAGAGCACTGGTAAGGCCCCCTGTGAGCTGACTCCAGTTAACAGTCTGCACACCCCCAACCCCCTGAGATAACATTGACAGTCTGCCCCCCCCCTTTCCGCAGAGGGGTTGTCTTCCAGGAACCTGATCCCTGGTGCTGGGGAGGTTGGGGACTTCTGATTTAGACCATTGAGAGTTTCTTGTAAATTATTTTTTTATTTCTCCAAAAAATTATATAACTATAGAAAAGATGAATTTATAGAATGTGTGTGGAGAGTCCCCATAAACATTTTGGTACATTTGGGTAGTGAAGGACGATCTGGATATACCCAGTTATGAGACATTGAACAAGCCACACACTTTTCCTTACAGACAGGCCTATGATTGGATAAAACACCCCCCCTCCCACTTAATGCATAGTATGTGACAAGAACATTAATATACAGTATCTCACAAAAGTGAGTACACCCCTCACATTTTTGTAAATATTTTATTCTATCTTTTCACGTGACAACACTGAAGAAATGACACTTTGCTACAATGTAAAGTAGTGAGTGTACAGCTTGTATAACAGTGTAAATTTGCTGTCCCCTCAAAATAACTCAACACACAGCCATTAATGTCTAAACCGCTGGCAACAAAAGTGAGTACACCACTAAGTGACAATGTCCAAATTGGGCCCAAAGTGTCAATATTTTGTGTGGCCACCATTCATTTCCAGCACTGCCTTAACCCTCTTGGGCATGGAGTTCACCAGAGCTTCACAGGTTGCCACTGACTGGAGTCCTCTTCCACTCCTCCATGACGACATCACAGAGCTGATGGATGTTAGAGACCTTGCGCTCCTCCACCTTCCTTTTGAGAATGCCCCACAGATGCTCAATAGGGTTTAGGTCTGGAGACATGCTTGGCCAGTCCATCACCTTTACCCTCAGCTTCTTTAGCAAGGCAGTGGTCGTCTTGGAGGTGTGTTTGGGGTCGTTATCATGTTGGAAAACTTCCCTGCGTCCCAGTCTCCGAAGGGAGGGGATCATGTTCTGCTTTAGTATGTCCTTAGTCTGCTTGTCTTCAGCAAACTGTTTGCAAACTTTCTTGTGCATCATCTTTAGAAGAGGCTTCCTTCTGGGACGACTGCCATGCAGACCAATTTGATGCAGTGTGCGGCATATGGTCTGAGCACTGACAGGCTGACCCCCCCACCCCTTCAACCTCTGCAGCAATGCTGGCGGCACTCATACGTCTATTTCCCAAAGACAACCTCTGGAGATGACGCTGAGCATGTGCACTCAACTTCTTTGGTCGACCATGGCGAGGCCTGTTCTGAGTGGAACCTGTCCTGTTTAACCACTGTATGGTCTTGGCCACCGTGTTGCAGCTCAGTTTCAGGGTCTTGGCAATCTTCTTATAGCCTAGGCCATCTTTATATAGAGCAACAATTCTTTTTTCAAATCCTCAGAGAGTTCTTTGCCATGAGGTGCCATGTTGAACTTCCAGTGACCAGTATGAGAGAGTGAGAGCGATAACACCAAATGTAACACACCTGCTCCCCATTCACACCTGAGAGCTTGTAACACTAACGAATCACATGACACAGGGGAGGTAAAAATGGCTAATTGTGCCCGATTTGGACATTTTCACTTAGGGGTGTACTCACTTTTGTTGCCAGCGGTTTAGACATTAATGGCTGTGTGTTGAGTTATTTTGAGGGGACAGCAAATTTACACTGTTATACAAGCTGTACACTCACTACTTTACATTGTAGCAAAGTGTCATTTCTTCAGTGTTGTCACATGAAAAGATAGAATAAAATATTTACAAAAATGTGAGGGGTGTATTTACTTTTGTGAGATACTGTATGTCCTGTCCCTATATGACACCAACCTGCTTCTAGAATTACTCTACCAATTAAAGCGGTATTAAACCCAAAACCAGACATGTATTATGTTGCAGCTTATCAATCATTAGATGTGGTGGCTGCATTTGTTTTCTTTTTTTTTTTAGGCTTGTTCCCTCTATTTTCACCAGGTGATCTGGCCAGTAACACATCCCCCAAATTAGAGTACCCCCACTCTGGATGAAAGAGCAATTATTCATAAAAATGTACATAAAATTGATTAGAAATAAAATCAAATTTGGATAGAAACACCGGCCCCCGGCTAGGAACCCTCCCTTCTCATTTGTGTGGAAGCAGCGGTCTCCCTGCAGAGATCTGACACACCCTCTGTTGAGTCAGAGCTAGAGCTGTCCAATTGGTAAAGCTCATTATCCCCGCTAATTGGAGAGCTACAGCTCTGACTCTGCAATGGGCATGTTGGACGTCTGCAGAGAGACAGCTGCTTCCATACAAAGAGCAAGAGTTCCTCTTTAACCACTTAAGCCCCGGAGGATTTGGCTGCTCAAAGACCAGGCCCTATTTTGCGATTCGGCACTGTGTTACTTTAACGGACAATTGCGCGGTCGTGCGATGCTGTACCAAAACAAAATTGACGTCTTTTTTTCCCACAAACAGAGCTTTCTTTTAGTGATATTTTATCACCTGTGCGATTTTTACTTTTTGTGCTATAAACAAAAAAAGAGCGACAATTTTGAAAAAAAAAAACAATATTTTTCACATTTTTTTTATATGAAATTTAAAAAAAAAAATGTAAAAAATCTAAATTTTTTAACATTTTAGGCAAATTTGTTTTCTACTACATAGTTTTGGTTAAAAAAAAAAATCGCAATAAGTGTATTTTGATTGGTTTGCGCAAAAGTTATTGTGTTTACTAACTACGGGAAAGATTTCTGTCATTTCTATTTTTTTTTTCAACTAGTAATGGCGGCGATCTGCGATTTTTCTTGTGGGACTGTGACATTGCGGCGGACAGATCGGACCCCTGACTGACATTTTTGACACTTTTTGGGGGTGACAGTGACATTACTACAGTAATCAGTGCTAAAAATATGCACTGTCACTGTACTAATGACACTGGCAGGGGAGGGGTGAACTTTATTGGTGATCAAGGGGTTAAGTGCGACCCTAGGGGCGTGACTCTAACTGTCAGGGGGCGTGGCTTGTGAAGTAATCACAGAGACATGCGATCCTATATAGCAGGATCGCATAGCCTCTGTCATTACTTCAGTGAGAATGACAGACGGTTGTGTTTACATCAGCCGTCTGTCTTTCTCCCTCTGCTGCGGGAGATCGTGAGTGACCAGCGGCCATCGGAGCCGCCCGTCACATGCGCTGGCTCCCCAGGGAACAAGCGGGGGTGGGAGCAAATTATCAAAAAACCCCGCCCCACCTCCCGCCATCCTAAATCCTGTAAAGGGTCGGGATAAGCCAACGCCACAGGGTTAAGCTAAAAGTTCTATTGGGATTGATGACATCACAGAGCTCAAGATTGGATTAAGATGGGACATTATTAACCACTTACCGACCGCCCGCCACAGTTTTACGTTGGTCCTCTGATGCTAAATACCGGTTTTATGGCAGAAGATAGCTTGTTTTTTAAAAACAGCGGGCGATCGTCTTTCAGGTAAGGGTGGTCCCAGTGGCGCATTCGCAGCGGGATCACCCTTACGGTATAGGGGACGAGGTGCCCCTCCCGCCGCGTCCCAGCCGTTTTCCCCGCTTACGGGTCCCACCGGCAGCGGGGAAAACGATCCAGTCCCGGATCCTCTTAGACAGGAAGTCGAGTGAGGGCAAGATGGCCCCCACTCGACTCTATGGTCTTGGAGGACCGGAGAGACGTAAAGAGGACCTGTCATGCCTATTTCTATTACAAGGGATGTTTACATTCCTTGTAATAGAAATAAAAATGATCAAATTTTTATTTTTTTTTAAAACTGTAAAAACAAAAAATAATAAATAAAATAAATAGGAAAAAAAAATTAAAGTGCCCTGTCCCCGTTAGCTCACGCGCAGAAGCAAACGCATAAGGAAGTCCTGACGTTCAAACCACACAAGTGAGGTATTGCCACGATAGTTGGAGCGAGAGCAATCATTTGAGCACTAGACCCCCCTCTGTAACTCTAAGCTGGTAACCTGTAAAACATTTTAAAGTGTTGCCTATGGGGATTTTTAAGCACCAAAGTTTGTCACCATTCCACGAGCATGCGCAATTTTGAAGCATGACATGTTGGGTATCTGCTTACTCGGTGTAATATTATCTTTCACATTATGGAAAAAAAAATTGGGCTAACTTTACTGTTTTCCTATTTTTTAATTCAAATTTTTTTATTTTTTCCCCAAAAAAATTGCGTTTGGAAGACCGCTGCACAACTACGGTGTGATAAAAAAATATTGCAACAATCTCCATTTTATTCTCTAGCGTCTCTGCTTAAAAAAAAAAAATATATATATATATATATATATAATGTTTGGGGGTTCTAAGTAGTTTTCTAGAAAAAAAAAACTGATTTTAGCTTGTAAACACCAAGTGTCAAAAAAAAAGGCCTGGTCTTAAAGTGGTTAAAACATGTTCTGGTGTAAATTTCCAGGGGGCGATATAGAGCACTGCAGAGTTCAGACACCCCGACCCGGTATAGAGGAGATATATGACAGATAGAGTGTGAGGGGCTTGCGCTTAGGAAACCTCGGTTCGGTGAATATAAATAAATTAATAACTAAGTAATAAATTAATAAATTAAATACATAAGCTGCTGCTAGGTAGAGAAGGTGATACCTTTCAAACAATGCTAAAAAACTAAGTACCTGCGCTGCTTAAACCGAAACCATAAACATAAATATCAGTTGTGCTAATAAATAAATAACATCATAAAGTGCTCGTGCGAATAACTGTGCAACTGTGTATATAAATATAGTAAATATAACAGCATAAATATTATAAATAAACTGTGCAACTGTGTATATAAATATAATAAATGTAACAGCATAAATATTATCAATAAACTCATATGTGTGACATATCATATATCAAAAGTAGTTTTAAATATAAAGTTCATAACAATAAATCTCTTCCAAACTGAATAAAGTGCAAGTCTCTTGTGCTACTAAAAGTGCTCCGTGCTCAAGGTATATGAATAAAGTGCCGGTGCTCAGTCCTTGTGAGTTAGTGCTCCCCTCTCGGTCCCACACTCACCAGAAGCAGAGAGTAATATCGCCTTAAAAACTGGTTGTATAAGGTAACCGCCTCTTATGGATCACCAACAGATATAAGCTGTAGATCTCCTGTGCCTCTATATCCAGATAAATATCCAGGTGATGCTCCCCAATGTCATGAAAAGAAAAGGGCCATCATCGTGCAGTATATTCTAAAAGGTTTATTTTTCACGCAATAAAAAGATACACTTACAAAACAAAAAGAATCAATCCGCCTTTAGCAAACCCACGGGACGCCAAACGAATGGCCGTGCGTTCCACCCGTGTAACCGGAAGCCGGAAGCCGGAAGAGGTTGCAGCCGGAAATTACGTACTACGTGTTCGGACGGCTTGACGCGTTTCGCTCCGCCAATCAGAGCGTTCTCAAAAGCGAGGGCGTCACGAACACGTACTACTATATATATCATTCACAATTTGAAATTACCATAAACACCTGCGTCGGACCGGAAATGACGAAGACCGGAAATGGAACGCCGCCATCTTAGTTCACCCCATTTTGCCGACTATCATACTCCATCTTAGTCCACCCGGAACCAGAGCCGTATATAGTGGAAATATGCAAAGTGTATATATATATGTGGCTAAGCCAACCCAGCCACGTATATGGTGTGTATAATATACTGAACGATAAACTAATTTAACCGTATCTATAATCAAGAATCAAAAAACGTCCAGTTCCGGTTCTCATTCCTAATTGTCCCTATACATATACATTACATACAGAAATAAATACAACACACCTACAATATATTATCAACATACAATAATAATGTTATATTGCACCATAATATCCTAGCAGCCTATCATATAGTTATTATCACCCATATGTCCATATCGGACTCTAATTTGGATCCCAATACAAACTTTATACAATACTCAGCCACATATGTCGCTAGCTCATAAATCAATTAATAATTATCCTGTATAAATTCCACTTAAGGATATTAAAGTGATGTGTGCTGAGTTGGTGATCTACAAACTACAACTGTATAAAGATATAAAAGTGTAAATGTATAAAAATATAAAAGTTAAAAATCATTTATAAAACAATTAATATCTAAATCTACATTAAGGCCTGAGGGGACCATGCTCTTAAGCTGTTGAATCCACCAAGTTTCATTTTGAGAAACAGCTCTCCTCATGTGTGTTCCTCTCCAATGTGCATTGATTTTATCTATGCCACAAAAAATTAATTTAGAGGGATCTTTGTTGTGAAAAAGTCTAAAATGGTTCGATAGATTGTGTTTGCGGAACCCCTTTTTAATGTTACAAATATGTTCCCTCAGACGTATTCTCAGCTCCCTTGTGGTACGGCCCACGTACTGCAGGCCGCATTCACATTGTAACAAATATGTCACGTGAGTGCTGCTACAAGAAATAAATTCTTTTATTTCATATTCTTTTTTTGTGGTCCAGGATTCAAATTTCTTTATGCTCCTTCTTTTGTCCTTCCGGCAGGTGGTGCAAGCCACACAGCGCCCACATTTATAAAAACCTGTTCTATCCAGAAATGTAACTAATTTCTTTGGGGGGTTGGGAATACTCTTAACAATCCTATCTTTAAGAACAGGAGGCCTTCTGTAAATAAATTTAGGCTTATTAGGCAACATTTTTTTGAAAATGGGATCTCTCAGTAAAATGCTCCAATGCTTCCTTATGCTTTTCTCCACTTGTTTATATTGTTGATTGAACTCAGTGCAGAATGCAATTTCAAAACTCCTATTATTCACAGTTTTGGGTTTATCTGCCAGTAATGTTTTTCTCTCCAGGCCACCCACTTGATTTCTTATTTTTTCAAGATGTTTTCTCTTATATCCTTTCTCTTCAAACCTTTTAATTAGGACTTCTGATTGTTCCTTAAAATCTTTATCTCTATTACAATTTCTTTTTATCCTCAGTAGTTGCCCTTTCGGCACAGCTGAGATCCATTTGGGGTGGTGACCACTGCTGGTTGGGATGTAGCTATTACGATCTGTACTTTTAAAATAAGTTTTAGTGAAAAGATTGTCACCATTTTTAAAAATTGTAAGATCTAGATAATTTACTTCCTGTGTGCTAAAACTTTCAGTAAAACCAATCCCATACCCATTGTTGTTTATTTCAGAGATAAAATCCATAAAAGAATTATGTGACCCCTCCCATATTATAAAAATATCGTCGATGTATCTAACATACATCTTGAGAGGGGTATGGGGTTTCTTAAAAATAATTTCTGATTCCCATTTACTCATAAAGAGGTTTGCAACCGTGGGGGCATATTTAGCCCCCATGGCTACACCTCTGGTTTGATTATAATATTGGCCATCATGCCAAAAATAGTTGTTTTGCATGGCCATATTTAAGATTTCCAATATGAAATTTATTTGTTTCTGCGGTAGTTTATTATCCAATTTTAATGCCCATTCTACAGCTTTGCTGGCATCTTTTTGCTTGATGTTAGTATATAACGAATTAACGTCTATACTAGCTAGAATAGTGTTTTCTGTAACCTTTAAGTCTGCTATACGATTAATCAGATCTTTGCTATCTCTTAGGTATGCCGGGCATTTTTGTGCAAGTGGTTGGAGATGGTAGTCAACATATTCTCCTACCCTAGAGTATACTGAATCCACCCCATTGATAATGGGGCGCCCCGGTGGGTTGACTGTATTTTTATGGATTTTCGGGTTCTGATAAATAATAGGTTTTTTTGGGTGGTCTGGTATGAGATATCTGGCCTCTTTTTTATTAAGGATCCCTTCTTTTTGTGCCTTCTTAATTTTCTTTGTCAACATCGCTTTCAATTTCTTAATTGGATCGCCTTTTAGTTTGGTATATGTTTCTTTATCTTCAACTAGACGATTGAGCTCTTTAATGTAATGTTCTTTGTCCATAACCACAATTCCCCCCCCCCCCTTGTCCGCAGGTCTTATAATTATGTCATTGTCTTTTTCCAATTTCTTTATGCTCTGCTTAATTACTTTACTACCTTTTATGGGGTGTATTGATATATTCTCTAAATCCTGTTCCACCATCAATTTAAAGACTTCTAGACATTGGTTTCTGGGGTTCTTGGGGTTAAAAGTGGACTTGTTTCTTAGACCACTATGTATGTATTCATCCTCTACTAAAGTGCTAGTGACTGGTTTATTAAAAAAATGTTTTTTAATATTTAAAACTCTAACAAACTTATGTAAATCAATAAAAGCTTTAAATTTATTTAACTGCTTAGGAGGTGCATATTTTAATCCTTTATCTAAAATCTCTAATTCCTCCTCATTAAAAATCTTTTTACTTAAGTTAAAAATTCCTGTTCTTAAAGATAGGATTGTTAAGAGTATTCCCAACCCCCCAAAGAAATTAGTTACATTTCTGGATAGAACAGGTTTTTATAAATGTGGGCGCTGTGTGGCTTGCACCACCTGCCGGAAGGACAAAAGAAGGAGCATAAAGAAATTTGAATCCTGGACCACAAAAAAAGAATATGAAATAAAAGAATTTATTTCTTGTAGCAGCACTCACGTGACATATTTGTTACAATGTGAATGCGGCCTGCAGTACGTGGGCCGTACCACAAGGGAGCTGAGAATACGTCTGAGGGAACATATTTGTAACATTAAAAAGGGGTTCCGCAAACACAATCTTTCGAACCATTTTAGACTTTTTCACAACAAAGATCCCTCTAAATTAATTTTTTGTGGCATAGATAAAATCAATGCACATTGGAGAGGAACACACATGAGGAGAGCTGTTTCTCAAAATGAAACTTGGTGGATTCAACAGCTTAAGAGCATGGTCCCCTCAGGCCTTAATGTAGATTTAGATATTAATTGTTTTATAAATGATTTTTAACTTTTATATTTTTATACATTTACACTTTTATATCTTTATACAGTTGTAGTTTGTAGATCACCAACTCAGCACACATCACTTTAATATCCTTAAGTGGAATTTATACAGGATAATTATTAATTGATTTATGAGCTAGCGACATATGTGGCTGAGTATTGTATAAAGTTTGTATTGGGATCCAAATTAGAGTCCGATATGGACATATGGGTGATAATAACTATATGATAGGCTGCTAGGATATTATGGTGCAATATAACATTATTATTGTATGTTGATAATATATTGTAGGTGTGTTGTATTTATTTCTGTATGTAATGTATATGTATAGGGACAATTAGGAATGAGAACCGGAACTGGACGCTTTTTGACTCTTGATTATAGATACGGTTAAATTAGTTTATCGTTCAGTATATTATACACACCATATACGTGGCTGGGTTGGCTTAGCCACATATATATATACATTTTGCATATTTCCACTATATACGGCTCTGGTTCCGGGTGGACTAAGATGGAGTATGATAGTCGGCAAAATGGGGTGAACTAAGATGGCGGCGTTCCATTTCCGGTCTTCGTCATTTCCGGTCCGACGCAGGTGTTTATGGTAATTTCAAATTGTGAATGATATATATAGTAGTACGTGTTCGTGACGCCCTCGCTTTTGAGAACGCTCTGATTGGCGGAGCGAAACGCGTCAAGCCGTCCGAACACGTAGTACGTCATTTCCGGCTGCAACCTCTTCCGGCTTCCGGCTTCCGGTTACACGGGTGGAACGCACGGCCATTCGTTTGGCGTCCCGTGGGTTTGCTAAAGGCGGATTGATTCTTTTTGTTTTGTAAGTGTATCTTTTTATTGCGTGAAAAATAAACCTTTTAGAATATACTGCACAATGATGGCCCTTTTCTTTTCATGACATTGGGGAGCATCACCTGGATATTTATCTGGATATAGAGGCACAGGAGATCTACAGCTTATATCTGTTGGTGATCCATAAGAGGCGGTTACCTTATACAACCAGTTTTTAAGGCGATATTACTCTCTGCTTCTGGTGAGTGTGGGACCGAGAGGGGAGCACTAACTCACAAGGACTGAGCACCGGCACTTTATTCATATACCTTGAGCACGGAGCACTTTTAGTAGCACAAGAGACTTGGGGCCTGATTCATAGTACGGCGAATTGGCGTTTCGGCGTGATTTTGCGAAGCGGCGATTATTTAAGTCTGAAATTGGCATTCAAAGAACGGCGGGCGGAAAATAGCGCCTAGTGTGAGATTCATTAAGATGCAATATGGTCAGAGCGCGACTTAAAACCACGCCAGCTAAAAGCTCGACTAAAGTTTAGCCAAATTTTCCCCTGTACCCCCAAAAATCCCAAATCACTGTGGAAGGTGTGGAAGTCAATTTGGAGATGACTTGCGTTTAAAAAATCTCAAAAACTGACTTAGAAAGAGAGATATCTGCGAAAGTGTGGAAAGGTTAAACAGCTCCTCCAGCCGCGAGCTGCGAACTCGCGAATGTGCGCATGCGCAACGTCAAATTGGCTCAAAAAATTTCGCCAGCGCGATTTTGGGTCAATTTTTTTTTGAATACCGCTTGCAAATCCGCTGTCTCGCCCATAGAAAATGGCAAAAACCGGCGGAATTGGAAAAACATGCACACTTCCAACAAGGGATCCTTTAGTAAACACCATCACATTCCATACACCTTTCCTGCTAACTCCGAAATCATAGCAGTCAAATCTACAGTGTTTATATAGAACCTCCACATTCTCTGAAAAAACCCACAAAATATTACATTGGGGAATTGGTCGTCAGATAGAAAAAAAATAGATGTAAAACATATTTCAAAGAAAGATTATTAGCATTTCACACATATCAAGGAAATGTCACAATTTTGACAATATTTTATGTGTTTCCAAAGAATGTTTTTAGAAATATATTGCAAATACTACCTTTTCTTCCATATGGGTATGGCCAAGTGTTACCATTTTACTACACATTTAACTGAAGGTATATATATATATATCCCTTATACTTGGCTAATTA
>NW_028119664.1:17500-63641 GCF_965119305.1 Pelophylax lessonae
TAGAGGAAATCACCAGTGTGGGGCAACCTATGTCATGGAGGTAGATTTGGACATCGATGTATATGTATCACCAGAAATGGAATTCTTTGTTCTACAATATCTCAAAGACGACCTAGCATGTTATTTGAAGACTGTACTATTTTGGACATACTTGGACTCAAACATACACTGCTCTTTCCACAGCTCCTCCTCCTCTGGGGGTATGATAAAGTTTATACGCATCTTCACCAAAAGCACAAGATGATGTGTCGTCTCCGGATGAGGCTGCAGCGGAGATTTCAGTTCCAGGCTGATATAGTGGATCTGCAGCGGGCCTGGAGTGATGCCAAAAGGCGCTCACCCAGGCTCCTGCTAAAGGCTGTGGAGCAAATCTCCGGTAAGTAAAAATATACATTACATGTGACCAGATAGGTTACAATTTTTTGGGTAGGTGGACATGTGTTTAGCTATGCAACAACACTAATACCAACACCCCCCCCCCCCCCTCCCTCTCGCTCCTACCTTTCCTACCTCCATCAAGTGTCTCTTCACAACCTTTAATACTACTATGTACATTCGTATTTTTTATGTTTTTTTTTTTCTTCTGCTTCTAGCCAAAGCGGACGGACGGCACCCTCTTGTGATTTTGGTGAAGAAGGGGAGGAGGAGGACGGCCACACTCCAATATGCAGTCCGAGGCAGCGAGCCATTTGAGCAGCTGAAAATTGTGGATCGTAAGTAGAAAATAAAAATGTTAGAAATTTCTAATCTCTAATCACATTTTACAGAGCCCCCTTTACATCGGAGTCTCCAGACTTACTACACTGTAAGAGGGAAGTGTGAAGACTCTGATATAAGGAGAGTTTGGGAACCATTATTTGAGGGGGGAAGCTGGGGACTCTGGTGTAAAAGGGAACTCTGTGTTCCCCAAAGCTCCCCCATACATCTGAGCTTACAGAGACCCTCTTACACTTCCCTTCCTCAGTCCACCACAGTCAAGGGCACAACAAGTCCCACTGCAGAAGGCTACCTGCTTGGACTTGTAATCCTCTCTGTAGGGGAATGAGGAAATACTGCCTGCTATGCTAAGACTTGTAGTGCCCTCTGTTAGGGACTAAGGATTCCTCAGTCCTCAACATTCTAGGGCACTATAAGTCTCAGCATAGTGGGCTGTCATACCTCAGTCCCTCACAGCTCGGGTCAAAAACAACACAGTTAAACATCTAAAGGACAACTCCAAACAAAACTACCAATAATGGACAGAGTCCATATGCTCTATAATGTCAAAGACCCGCTACCACTCACCTTCCACCTCTGGTGCTGTCATTGTGTAGGGCAAAGGGCTCCATCTACACCATGTTTGGCTTTCATGTCAGATAGGCAGGACTTGCTCAGCTCCACTCTCTTCCTTGGCAATTGACTCTGGCGTCATTGTGGATCTTTCCTCCTCTAGAAAACCCCCAGGGGCCCTCTCCTTGTCCCCCAGCCACCCAGGGCCTTCTTCTCCTCCTCCTCCACCAACCATTTTCAGACTCTTCCAACTTCCCTGGGGCTACTCAACCACTTTGCATAGTGGACACAACAAATCTATGACCAGCCTGCAAAATATCAAGTCTGGGCCTGGTTACCTGTATGTTCCGGGTCCAGGGCGGAGCTCTCCTCCCAGAGCAACAACTGATGATAGCAGAGTGAGTTGACCGGCCAGTCACTTCCTACTGGTGCAGGTACACACCTACCGATTCCTCCACATCTTAGGATAACATGATCAGACGGCCAATCCCCAGGCAGAGAAGGAGGAGTAAGTGTCAGCGGACAACAGACACCTGGCAGACGCAGTGAAGGGACTGCAGCACACTGCTGCAACTTTTTGATCCGAGGATTGAAAGCAATCTTTTACTTGGGAGATTTCCCTGACTGCGCCCTTCGAAATGTTGGTGCTCCGCCACTGGCCGCAAGGCCCCTGTAGGTGCGAGGCCTTAGGCGCCCGCTTAATTTGCATGGTGCCCTCCTGTTTTAAAACATGGTCAATGCATCTCATTGGTGTAAGTGCACTTCTATGTTCTGAATTGTAGGGGCATTGAGTATGGTGCTAGCATGATGAGAGGTTACTGCCTATTTGTGTCCATAAATAATATATAATGTTTTTCTTTTATTTTAGAAACCAGTGATCAGGATGTTGCGGCTCAGCCTTCTCAGGCCCCCTGTAAGTAATGTGGATGTGCTGGTGTGTTGTGTATTAGGTCGAACTTGGAGGAATGATTGTTTGTTTTGTTTTCTTTTGTGGTTGATGTAACTTCAGCAAGAGAGGAGCCTCAGGCAGGGCCGAGTCGCCTGGATCCGGGCCAGGAACAAACTGTTGGCCAAGAAGAGGCCAATTGGTCCGACTCGGATGAGGACCTGGGCTCTCCTCAAAGGGGAAGTAAGTATTCTACATGTGTTTGTGTGTTCAATGTGTCCTGGTAAATATAAGGGCTGTAATATATATATTTTGACATTGGGGTTTTGTAGCAGCTGACATTGAGGATGTTTGTTGTGGAGGACTGGGGAAGAGGGGCCACTGCTTACCCAGTCCACTGTAACTACTACCTTCAATGTTTCCAGACTACTTTCTGTGTGCCTTTATCAAATAGCTTTTGTTCAAGGATTGTATTTGTGTCTTTGTGTTTCTAGGAGATACAACGCCATCCCCCCATGAAGGGACACCATCCCCCCATGTAGGGTCTCCCCCATCCTCCCCCACTCCAGGCTCCCCTGAACTAGTCTGTAAGTACCTAAAATTAGATTCTCACATGAATTGTGTGTGCTAGGATGATGTGTATCTAGGATAATCTAAGTTGGAGTCAAAGCAAGTGTAGTTTTGCTATATGTGACAGGAAGGTTGGTCATGAAACACTCTTGCTTAACCTTCATGTTTGAAAGGTGGTTTTGGGGAGCTTTACAGGACATGTTATCTTTTGTAAGTTATCTCAAGCCACCCTATTCTAAATTGGTGTTAGTTTCTCTACATTGGAAATGGTGTGCTTTGTACTTGTAAATTTTTAGGGGACATTGTAATTTAATCATGTCCTGATTTAGTCAACACTGAAAATGTGTGTTTGTCAATCTTTCATAAATACTCTTCCTCGGTAATGTACCACATTCCAGTTCACAATTTGTGTTCTTTTTGTGCAGTTTCTCCAGAGCCAGCCACGCCATCCACTTCAGGGGCCCCAAAAAAACCTGATGATGGTAAGTTGTGTGCTTTTCCAGTAATGTGTCTACTTAGTAAGTGGAGAAATGCTAACTGTGTATGTCCCCGCTCAGGCTTCAAGTTGTTCTAAAGGCAGCGGGTTCTTTATGTGAATGCATTCTATGCATTAGTATTCCAAGTGATAGGTGTGCATATTCCCCCTAAGACTTACTGGGACCATTTTTTACGGTCCAAATGTTTGCACTAATACTTGTCTGGAACAGACTCCCCCTCCTCCTTAACTGAGGTGACAGCATGCCAATATTGCCTCCTGATGCTGTCACTCCTAATCATTGAGACCAATGGAAGGGAGGGGGGCAAGGCTGGCTCACAGCCTAGTGCCTGAACAGGCACAGGGTGCTTGGCTTCATCTCATGTGCCTCCATAGCAAGCTGCCTGCTGTGGGGTCAAACAACAGGAGGGAGGTGCCTAGAGGTGTGTACAGGGGCCATGTAAAAAGGAGGATTGTTATTTCTCTTGTCCCCAAAAACCTAGAGAGTGTAAGTCTAACCTGATTAGTTTTCCGCAGCCCTCCCAAAATGATATGTTTCCAACACTTAGAACAGGCAGGGCTGAGGCACCAAAAACATCAGAAAAACACAATCAGCACAAAAGCAGGGAGTACGTATCCTTAACGCTACAAGCTTCACCCAGAAGAATGACGCTTGCACTGTACAAATCTGCATCACCACCATATCAATGTCTAAATAAAACTTTCAGGGAAATGTGGAGGGGTAATGAGTGGGTGTTAGAGCGTTTTCATGACTGCGTAACCTACAGTTAGCGTGAGTCCATTTGTTGATAAACTTTTTCTTCTCTCTTAACACAGCTGGGATGGCGGAAAGGAGATCAGGGGAGCAGACACATCTGCTCCGTCCAGAACTGGCCCTCAAAATTCCTAAGGGTGAGTCTCTACTATGTGTCAGGTTCAATCTATAGACAGTAAGAGTGAGAGAGAACGCTCCACAGATTCCAATGGTGATAGAGATAAATGTGTGCACATGTATCGTGTTGACCAATTGAACCCAAAACACCTTACATTCTTCAAAATGATTGCTTGTGTTTACATGCAGAAAAGCATTTTACTTAGCTTTGGTGGAACTGCTACTAACATTCCAAGCCATCTTATGTAACCTTTTGAACAATTTGCTGTGAAAGTTTGAGTTTAAGGTTTACAACAGCAATTTAGCATATTTGCTTCAGAGTGTTGATAAAAGCCAACCAATAGACTCCTAAGCATATTTGTTGAGGCACATTAATTACAATCCTTGTTTGGATCATTTTGCCTAAAACTAATTGTCATGTTTTTTTCTACCCAGGGCACACCCACCTCACCTACGAGGTCCTCCTGGATTATATGAGGTGGTGCGGAGACCGAATTCTATATTTGGAACACCTTTGTGGCGTGGATCCAGACCCTAAGGAGCCATTCGTTAGGAATGTCACACCTTTAAAAAGATCCTAGTATTTTTTTTTTGTGGTTTGTTTACTTATGTTGCACGTTGCAACACAAAGAAATGTCCCATTTGTAATTGTTGCCCATTATAAACAAAAATCTAACAAAAAAATCAAAAACAGTTTAAAAAAAAACCCTTTTTTTGGGACCCAAAAAAAAAAAAAAAAAAAAAAAGCCTTGTTTTTGGCAACCAAAAAAAATATAAAAATTTATAAAAAACCCTTTTTTTGGGGACCCAAAAAAAAAAAAAAAAAAAAAAAGCCTTGTTTTTGGCAACCAAAAAAAATATAAAAATTTATAAAAAACCCTTTTTTTGGGGACCCAAAAAAAAAAAAAAAAACAAAAAGCCTTGTTTTTGGCAACCAAAAAAAATATAAAAATTTATAAAAAACCCTTTTTTTGGGGACCCAAAAAAAAAAAAAAAAAAAAAAAAGCCTTGTTTTTGGCAATGAAAAAAATATAAAAATTTATAAAAAACCCTTTTTTTGGGGACCCAAAAAAAAAAAAAAAACAAAAAGCCTTGTTTTTGGCAACCAAAAAAAATATAAAAATTTATAAAAAACCCTTTTTTTGGGGACCCAAAAAAAAAAAAAAAAAAAAAAAAGCCTTGTTTTTGGCAACCAAAAAAAATATAAAAATTTATAAAAAACCCTTTTTTTGGGAACCAAAAAAACCAAAAAAAAACAAAAAATGCCTTGTTTTTGGCAACCAAAAAAAAAATGTTTACAAAAAAGCCTTGTTGTTTTTATGGCAACCGACAAAACCAAAAATGTTTACAAAAAAGCCTTGTTGTTTTTATGGCAACCGACAAAACCACAAATGTTTACAAAAAAGCCTTGTTGTTTTTATGGCAACGGACAAAACCACAAATGTTTACAAAAAAGCCTTGTTGTTTTTATGGCAACGGACAAAACCACAAATGTTTACAAAAAAGCCTTGTTGTTTTTATGGCAACCGACAAAACCACAAATGTTTACAAAAAAGCCTTGTTGTTTTTATGGCAACGGACAAAACCACAAATGTTTACAAAAAAGCCTTGTTGTTTTTATGGCAACCGACAAAACCAAAAATGTTTACAAAAAAGCCTTGTTGTTTTTGGTAACAAACTAAACCAAAAATGTTTACAAAAAAGCCTTGTTGTTTTTATGGCAACGGACAAAACCAAAAATGTTTACAAAAAAGCCTTGTTGTTTTTGGTAACAAACTAAACCAAAAATGTTTACAAAAAAGCCTTGTTGTTTTTATGGCAACCGACAAAACCAAAAATGTTTACAAAAAAGCCTTGTTGTTTTTATGGCAACCGACAAAACCACAAATGTTTACAAAAAAGCCTTGTTGTTTTTATGGCAACGGACAAAACCACAAATGTTTACAAAAAAGCCTTGTTGTTTTTATGGCAACGGACAAAACCACAAATGTTTACAAAAAAGCCTTGTTGTTTTTATGGCAACCGACAAAACCACAAATGTTTACAAAAAAGCCTTGTTGTTTTTATGGCAACGGACAAAACCACAAATGTTTACAAAAAAGCCTTGTTGTTTTTATGGCAACCGACAAAACCAAAAATGTTTACAAAAAAGCCTTGTTGTTTTTGGTAACAAACTAAACCAAAAATGTTTACAAAAAAGCCTTGTTGTTTTTATGGCAACGGACAAAACCACAAATGTTTACAAAAAAGCCTTGTTGTTTTTATGGCAACCGACAAAACCAAAAATGTTTACAAAAAAGCCTTGTTGTTTTTGGTAACAAACTAAACCAAAAATGTTTACAAAAAAGCCTTGTTGTTTTTATGGCAACGGACAAAACCAAAAATGTTTACAAAAAAGCCTTGTTGTTTTTATGGCAACGGACAAAACCACAAATGTTTACAAAAAAGCCTTGTTGTTTTTATGGCAACGGACAAAACCACAAATGTTTACAAAAAAGCCTTGTTGTTTTTATGGCAACGGACAAAACCAAAAATGTTTACAAAAAAGCCTTGTTGTTTTTATGGCAACGGACAAAACCAAAAATGTTTACAAAAAAGCCTTGTTGTTTTTATGGCAACCGACAAAACCACAAATGTTTACAAAAAAGAATTGTTTTTGTGAAAACCTTCCAAAAAATGATGTCAAAACATAAAAAATGTTTAAAATGTTTATCTAAATTAAATTTAAGTATGTTGCTCTTTGCAACACAAATGTTACATTGGCAATTTAGTTCATTCTATTATATATTGTAATATATTTTTTGTACGCTACAGTTGGTAGACACCCACATGTGTTATTAAAACATTTATTTTATTACCCAAGTTTTCTTTTTGGTGTACACATCGAATGTCTTTTGTGTTGTATTTGTTTACTTGAGTGGTGTGGTCTGTAATTGTTAGTATGTTGGCTTTGGTTTATGTTAGCCTTGAGACTTGTTTTGAAGCTACATTTGAAGGGAGACCTTTTCTTGGGTCGTTATGTGAACATTGAGTTATCTAAATTTACATGAAATCATATGTTTGGAGATCGAGAAGCACGTGTGTATAAATGCCTACATTAACCAGGGCCATTACTTGGCCACCAACACTCCTAAAAAACCAAAGAGCAAACACAAACTAATCATTTTGCATAAAATTTTATTTCATCCCCAAAAAAAGCACTATAAGAAATCATATTGTGCCACCCTCAAATTTAAAAAAAAAATGGCCCCACAAATTGGCCAATGTAACAATCATTAACAAAACCAAAAAAAAAAAAAAAAAAGAAATTAAGTTGGTGGTGGTGGTGGTGACTGAAGCAGTGTGGTGAGCAATGGAAAGGTTCCTGCCATCAAATGGTGGGCCAATAGTCCCATCTGCTCTGGGGTTAGCCTTAGAGTTCTGGTAAAGTGGCCCATTAGAATCAGATCCCGTGTCTGAGGCTGCTGCTGATGCAGGGTGTTGAACCCTGGAAATGTCCCAGACTGAAGATCTTGTGCCAATAGTCCCATCTGCTCTGTGCTCAGCCTAAGAATTTGGGTAACGTGTGCCATTACCATGAGATGGGATCGTTGCTGCTCCAAGGCTATTTGATGCTGCTGGTGGTGCAAGGGTTGTGAAGATGTGTGGGGAGTGGTGGTTGATTGGTTGTTGTGGTCCACGGTGCGGGGGCAAACGACATGTCGCATTGGTGACAAAAAAGAAGAACGGCCTGGGGAGGAGTGAAGTGATAAAGGTGTGGAGGGAATGTAGTCAGGTGGAAGGGGTACTGTGGAACCAGTGCGCATTGAGGTTGTGCAGGAGGATTGCTCATTGAGGGGTGTGGGAGTCCGAACGGAGTGTGAAGTGCTAGGAGTGGCTACAGGAGGAATTGTCCCATCCCCAGCTGCCTGACAAGTGGCCAACACTGGCATTACCCTCCCACTACCACAACCTGCAGTGGCAGGTGAGTGAGATGTTTGGGAGGGCTCTGCCAATGGGGCATCTTCAGATCCAAACAGGCATTGGCGTGTGGCCAGCACCTGAGTGTCAACACTTTGCCGATCCCGTTGATGCTGGTCTGCTAAACTTACCAAGCTGTTACGCATATCCTGTTGAACCTGTAACATATCCTGGTGAACCTGTACCATTGTTGCTACAGATTCCTGTATGAGCCCGAGCAGACGTACTGCCTCAGTAGATTGCTGAGTACGCCTCCTTAACTCATTTTGGACCTGATACTCATCAAGCAGCCTCTCGGCTACATCCAGCATAGATGGACGAAGTTGGGTAGGTGACAATCCCTCTGCATCTAAGGCTACCTGAAAGCAGAAGAAATAGACCAAATCATTATCAAACATCATGACTAAATATTTCAGATTAGTTTGACAACTTAACACCCCAAGCAGAACGTTGAAAAGTTTGATGTGCTTCTAATGAGTACTTGTTCATTGTAAGATTATCCAAGCTAGCAACACTTCTGATAATGGGTACATATTATATTGGTAGGACTAATATGACAAAGGCAAAAAAGATTCAACATGAAGGTGTTCCCAATTAACCCTGGTGTGGTAGGTTGTTTATGCTTTTGGTAAATCTGTTACTACACCAATGACTTTATACATCTACGTATGTTGTCTAAAATCTTGCCATCAATCGGCTAGAGGACAACCCAACCAAACGATACCCATGAATTTGGACCTGGAAAATCAAAGACGGGCCGGACTTTAAAGATCCTGGATGTTTTTGGAACATTAGTGGCACACCAAATTATAACATAATTCCCTGATGTTCAAGATAGAACTCTTGTTGTGCTGGTGCATCGTCAGAATGTCATAGCACTAATTTAACACACACAATGTAAGCCACATCTAGTCCAAAATCAATGCTACCATTGAAATGTTACATGTGCACCTTGTTCCCTTATATCACATACCACAGCACTGGATGCAGAATCGTCGCCAGCTCCTGATCCAACTCCAGCTGCAACGTCAAGAGGGGCCTGATGTTCTTTTAAAAAAAAAAAAAAAAAAACATGTTTAGTACATAACCTTAGTCAGTAATGATTATGGCCAGATTGCCCTCCTAGCTTCATGAATGAAGCATTGAGGCCAAACATTCAAAAGTGCTTTCCTGGGCTCATAGGACACTTGCTAAACCCTCCCAAAGGTTAAGAAGGCTTGGTCTGCCTACTAATGACGGCACCCATTAATGCTGTCAACTGTGTTTTGCAGGGTAAACATCTAAAAGGCAACACTCTTTCCTAAGAAAAAACATGTGTGTTAATGGGGTTAATAAGATTCAAAAAAACATTATTTGACTAGACATACCAACACCTTCCTCCAGGCCTAGCTGCACTGGGTGTGTTCCCTGCTGCGGATCTTCTGTAAAGGACATAGCAATATGAGCTATCTTGGCCAAAAAAAAACATCTACATTGTTTGGCACAGTATGATATTGGACCTACCAGGAGGAGGGTCAGCACTGATGTCAACACCTGTGAGTCCGTCTGGTTCGCCAAGCTGCATGGGCTGTGGAGGGGCTGAGATCCGTGCTACAGATGAACAAATTGCAGGTTGGGGAAAACAAAAAAAGGACAATTGGAAGGGCAAGTATCACATTCTCTTAATGTCACACATAGGATAGTAGTTAATCTTTTCCAAACAACTCACACAATTGACATCCAAGATAATATCCTACCTCGGTGCAAAGCATCCGAATCTAAGTCCTCTCTGGTAAAGATGGTATCGGGTCCTATGATGTTCAAGAAAGGTAATTGATAATCCCAGAGAGAACTTCGTGCACGTTCATCCAGCCGACCTTGACGGTCATAAAGACCCTCCGCAGCCCATGCAATTAGCTTCTTCCGAACGGACCCACAGATGTCGTTGACCTTCTTCCGCACACTGTCACGGTGGCGAGGTGCTTCACCCAGTGCATTTACAGCATCCCGGATTTCATCCCACAATCTGTTCTTCTCTGTTACTGAGTAAGACGCGGCCCTGGTCCCATGTATCGCCTGATATCTGGCCATATAGGCGTGGACCAGGGCACAGCACTGATTGTGGGTGAAACGGGGAAGCCGGGTTAATGTGGACAAGCTGACTCTGGTGGACGGACCCTCTCCAGGACTACTGTCAGAAGAGCCAGCTTGTCCACTTGGTGTGTTAACACCTCCCCCGGCTTCCTCCTCCGGGATGGGGATGGTGGACTCCCTCATGGATACAGCTGGAGCCTCCCTCACACCAGAGCCAGACGATCTGCCCACCCTGCCCCCCCTGCCCCCCCTGGCCCCCCTGGCCCCCCTGGCCCCCCTGGCCCCCCTGGCCCTTCTCATCCTTCCAGTGGGTGGGGCCATGGGAGCACGAGGTGGGCAGAGAATCTGGCTGTCCAGCAGCAGCAAAGAGCCCCAAACTCCTAAATCTGAAATGACAAAAGAGAAAACAGAAAAAACAGGATTTGCAGATTGCTCTTCATATACAGTATAATTAGTGAACAGTTACAGAACACACTTACCTAATGGCACAAACAGACTTGGTCGTGGTGGTGGTGGTAGTAGTGGGCAAAGAGCAGAAGAGGCTGCAAAGAAAAGGAAAAAAAAAAAACACATAAGAAAACGCATATGGGTACAAATCACACGAGGCCCTCCAAACACTTACCTAATGGCACAAACACGGTGGTGGTGGTGGTGGTGGCAAAAAAAGCAGAAGAGGTTGCAAAGAAATGTACCAAAAAAACACATAAGAAAACGCATAGGGGTACAAATCACACGAGGCCCTCCAAACACTTACCTAATGGCACAAACACAGTGGTGGTGGTGGTGGTGGTGGTGGCAAAGAGCAGAAGAGGCTGCAAAGAAATGTAAAAAAAAAAACACATAAGAAAACTCATAGGGGTACAAATCACACGAGGCCCTCCAAACACTTACCTAATGGCACAAACACAGTGGTGGTGGTGGTGGTGGTGGTGGCAAAGAGCAGAAGAGGCTGCAAAGAAATGTAAAAAAAAAAACACATAAGAAAACTCATAGGGGTACAAATCACACGAGGCCCTCCAAACACTTACCTAATGGCACAAACACAGTGGTGGTGGTGGTGGTGGTGGTGGTGGTGGTGGTGGTGGTGGTGGCAAAGAGCAGAAGAGGCTGCAAAGAAATGTAAAAAAAAAAACACATAAGAAAACTCATAGGGGTACAAATCACACGAGGCCCTCCAAACACTTACCTAATGGCACAAACACAGTGGTGGTGGTGGTGGTGGTGGTGGTGGTGGTGGCAAAGAGCAGAAGAGGCTGCAAAGAAATGTAAAAAAAAAACACATAAGAAAACTCATAGGGGTACAAATCACACGAGGCCCTCCAAACACTTACCTAATGGCACAAACACAGTGGTGGTGGTGGTGGTGGTGGTGGCAAAGAGCAGAAGAGGCTGCAAAGAAATGTAAAAAAAAAAACACATAAGAAAACTCATAGGGGTACAAATCACACGAGGCCCTCCAAACACTTACCTAATGGCACAAACACAGTGGTGGTGGTGGTGGTGGTGGTGGTGGTGGTGGTGGTGGTGGTGGCAAAGAGCAGAAGAGGCTGCAAAGAAATGTAAAAAAAAAACACATAAGAAAACTCATAGGGGTACAAATCACACGAGGCCCTCCAAACACTTACCTAATGTCACAAACACAGTGGTGGTGGTGGTGGTGGTGGTGGTGGTGGTGGTGGTGGTGGTGGTGTTAAAGAGCAGAAGAGGCTGCAAAGAAATGTAAAAAAAAAACACATAAGAAAACGCATAGGGGTACAAATCACACGAGGCCCTCCAAACACTTACCTAATGTCACAAACACAGTGGTGGTGGTGGTGGTGGTGTAATCCTTTATAGGCAAAAGGAGGCTGCAAACATTAAACATACATGAGAAATCGCATGACCTACATACGTGCACATAATAAATTACAGTTATCAGGAAAGCAAAAATGGTGTCTTTGGAAGCTGGGAAGGTAAGGGGGCAGGTTTAGATGCCAAATCTAGACTGCACACCTTTAACAAACATGAGAAAACACATGTCCAAACCACATGCACATGGGGCCAACTGCCAATGATTAAAAGACACTTGAGGGGTTCCCAAGCTATTGTGGGTTGGAGGGGATTCACCATAGACAACTTAAGCACACCCAAGATAAGTACAAATTGTCTCCTTCCTTTTTTTTGGGAGAGAGAGATACAATTGTCTTACCTCCAGATAATGTAGGTTGTGGGTCACAGGGTCTTGCTAGCACATAAGAAACATCGATCTATAACATCCAGCAGCCATATTGGCCATGTGCTCCTTTTATAGCTGGCTCACAGGTGTGATAATTAGCGGCCGTTTCTATATATATCTGCGCATTCGCGAATTTGCGCGTTCAAAATGGAGGACGATATCCCAGACGCATTAGATGGTGCAATGCTGGCATTTATTGGTGCCTTGTTTGAGGAGGCCCTGGCACAGGAGGCAGCAGAAGGTGGGGAAGCTGCAGCAGCAGCAGCAGCAGCACCTTCAGCAGCAGCACCTCCAGTCCGTGTGCCCTTACCTCGCCAGCCACGCATTTTTGCTCCAAGGATCTATTTGGACAAGCTGCGGGATTCTGATGTCAGGAGGAAGTTCCGGCTCGAGCGAGGAACTATTCTACACCTCTACCAGCTCATAGCAGAGAAAATTGACCCGGACACACAGCGCGGCCATGCGGTGCCCGGCATGGCCAGATTGCTGGCCACTTTGTATATTTTAGGGCGTGGCAGCTTCCAAGCCACTTCGGGAAGTATCATGGGCATTAGCCAGCCCACAGTTTCAAGGGTGTTCATGTTGGTCATTAATGCCATAGTGGATATAGTGCCCAATTTTATCCACTGGCCACAGAATGAAAATGAGTGGAATGAAGTCAAGTTGGGTTTCTACCGGCGGGCACACATGCCGCAAATCCTAGGGGCAATCGATGGCACCCACATAGCCATTAGGCCCCCAAGGAGCCACGAAAGTGAATACCGGAACCGCAAGCAGTACCACTCTGTGAACGTCCAATTAGTGTGTGACGCCAAACAGCGCATCATGAGTGTCAACACTGGTCACCCAGGGTCGTGCCATGATTCCAGTATGTTAAGAACAAGTACTCTGTACGAGGTGTTTGAAAGTGGACAAATGCCCGAAGGGTGGCTTATTGGTAAAGTATTTTGTCTTAACAACATAAACTGTAAGATTACATAGACATAGGAATAAGCTACATCGGTGTACACCCTGATTTAAGCAAAGCCTACCTAAAATGGATGTGTTATTAGTTGTCAGGCTGTTCACACACAACCAGATCAGCAGCTTAGCAGCTCACAAAAGAAAGATTTGCAAAGTTGTCTTTGAGTCCAATGAAGGTGGTTAACCAATGTGTAAATGGTGTCCTCTAGCCACCCAAAGAAAACCTACAAATGATTCCAATGGTATTGCCATATCCCCAAAGTACTTTGCATAAGTGAGTCAATATTGGTTTCCTCACTCTAGTTGCAGATATATTCCAGAAGTAAGACCTAGGCTAATGTAATAGGAACAGAATAGGGGCCAAGTTGTAACTTGCAAGAGAAACCCACCACTTTGTGTGTCCTTTTTCCCATTTGTATTAGTGATTTAGGCAGTTAGACAGAGTTGAGATGTTTCATATGATTTTTTGCAAACAGACGAGCAGGTTGTTTAGTAAAATGCCTAATTGTCTCCCATTTTGAGGAGTCATCTAAAGTCACATGATATGAATAACTAATTTATATTTTTCTTATTTTTCAGGGGATGCTGGTTACCCGCAGCTGACGTGGCTGATGGCTCCAATCAGGTACCCCCAGGGCCCAGCAGAGAGGAATTACAACAGGGCCTTGCGGAGAAGCCGGAGTATCATTGAGTTGACCATAGGTCTTCTCAAGTCCCGGTTTCTCTGCTTGGCCCGGCCTGGGGGTGAACTCCTGTACTCTCCTACCAAGGCTTCCAAGATCATCCTGGCGTGCTGCGTGTTGCACAACATGTGCGTTGCCCGGGATGATTCTTGGGAGCTGACGGAGGAGAGGGAGCCAGAGGTCCGTCAGCCGGCGGCCCCCAGGCGGCGGAGCACCGCTGCCGGTATGGCCACCCGGAATACCCTGGTTGCTAGCCACTTTACATGTAAGTACTGTAACCGGTCAAGATAGGGCATGTGTATTAATTAGCTAGTTAGCAGAGGTGCCACTCACAGGGAGACAGAGGGTGATTATCATCTGCCAATGACACTTGCCATTGTAGATAAAGTGTAGTCAACATTGGTAAAATTGTGTTACTTGAGCAAAAACATGCACCTCTAACCATAAACATGTTGGTATTGTGAATAGTGTAAAGGGCTGAGAAGAGCTGGCAGGTGTTTATTTGTGTCTATGCCACCTGTGTAGTTATTGATAACATGAACGGCTGCTTGGTATCTTATGGTGTTGTAATTTTCCAGAACATCAACATCTTGGAATCATGGCACGTACCATGGGAAGCCTGTGGTGATGGGCTGTCTGGCGTCACAGGTGTGTATTCAAATGTTTACATTAATGATTTCTGGATTGTGTAAGTTGGCATAAAATGTGTTATTTCACTCGTGATGTCGAAATTAAATGAAGTTCAGAATGAAGCAAACAGGCATTAAGATGTGATTTTCATAATGAAATGTCTTATCCTTTGTTTTATTTTTCCAGGAGTGGTACTGCTTGCGGGTGTAGGTGGTAGAAACCCACCTTGATGGACTCCACTCATTTTCTTTTGTGGTCAGTGGATATTTGGTAAGGCACATGGCCAATGACCAACATGAACACCCTGGAACTTCGAAAGTGGCTTGGAAGCTGCCCAGCAACCTTGCCATGCCTGTCCCCTATGAGCTGGTAGAGGTGCAGAATGGATTCTGAACTCTGCCGGAAGTTGTGGAAGACATCAGAATCCCGTAGCCATGGAGCAAAGATCGTGGTCTGGCGCTGTAAAGGCACACGGACTGGAGAGTGACAATATTCTTTTGCTGCATCCCTCCTTCTGCTGTCATTCTCAAATAAATAAATACATTAGAATTGAACATGTGTTTTTTTGTTTTGTGTGGGTGCCTACAGACAAAAGGGCCATCCACACTGTAAGATTTAGAGAAGACTTTATCCTTCCGATTGACATTTTCTATGTAGTGCAAGGGCCTGCCTGATTGCATCCAAATTGAAAGTGTTGAGGTTTGAGCTTCTATTATATGGTTTGGTTAAGTCTACAGGAAAAAGTCTAGACAAATTGTTAGTGTATGGCCCATTAAGCTGCCAAGGCCGGAGTTTTGCACTTTGCATGCTGCTTGTACTGGTGATGTGAGGGGTTGTAATGTAGAGTAGGGATGTATCAGTGTTGTGTTGAGGTGTGAGGCAAATGTAGTGTTGGACTATGAGGGCCTGTGTTGTTGAAATATGGAGAGAGTCCAATATCAGACACCTATGTTTATTGGTCAAGAAATTGTAAGAACCATGGTAAATATGTAAAGAATTGCATCTCGATAAAACTAGGACCACACTCATAAAATCAAAATTGTGTTGTTTCCATTGATGTGCTTGAAATTTGGGTAGGACACCCCCCTCCCCCCCCAAATTCAAGATAGTTTAAAAAAACTGTTTAAAAAAATGAGAGTGAAAAGAGATCCCAAGTGTAGTGATGTGATTTGAACCCATGACGTTGTGAACTGCAGTGAAGTTGCAAAGCACTTAGCTATTGTGCAGAATAAAGCTGTATGGTGGAAAAAATGGAGTGTGTTAAGGCTAAAAAGCACATATAGCTAAAGAACTAAACATTGTATGGAATGTGGGAAGAAGACCATGGTAAAATTGTGAGGTTTCATCTTGCCCTGAAGTAGGGTAGGGGTTTGGTCACTTGCCTTTGGTACTTTCCTTCATAAGATCGATTCGACACACAGACAAGATCAAAAAAACACTTAAAATGGTGTAAGCTTGCAAGCGCTTCTGAGTGTAACATTATTTAGCAATATATATGATGTAATCCGTTCCATTTTAGCAATATAAACAAAAAAAGAAAATAAAAAAAGTAGGTGGAGATGGTAAGCCTCGAACCTACAGCAGAGGGAGATGAATTACAGACATGTGATGTGAGCACTAATCCACTAGCCCACATCGCTATGTGAAACTGCTATAAGCAGGAAGACATAAGTTTGCGAATTGGCGAAGCCGCGATCGTAAGTGAATCCCGCTGACGGCGGAATTCATTATTGCTGTTTTACTCGCCAATTCGCCGCAGCGCCAGTTAATTGATTTGAACGCGGCGAAACTGAAACACGTCATAGATGTTTGAAGCTGCAGTTTCTTTAAATCCGGCCCTTGCACTTTATTCAGTTTGGAAGAGATTTATTGTTATGAACTTTATATTTAAAACTACTTTTGATATATGATATGTCACACATATGAGTTTATTGATAATATTTATGCTGTTACATTTATTATATTTATATACACAGTTGCACAGTTTATTTATAATATTTATGCTGTTATATTTACTATATTTATATACACAGTTGCACAGTTATTCGCACGAGCACTTTATGATGTTATTTATTTATTAGCACAACTGATATTTATGTTTATGGTTTCGGTTTAAGCAGCGCAGGTACTTAGTTTTTTAGCATATATGACAGATGTTTTCGTTTTGTTCTTTTTCCTCACTCTAAAGCCCCGTACACACGCACAGATTGTTGGCCGACCAATCGGCCATCTTTTGTCCAGTGTTGTTTGGTGGTTGAAATGTGCTCTAGACTTGCACTGGAATTTTGTTGGCCAACAAAAACCAACTTCAGAAGTGATGTCATGTGCTGGTTACTTTCCGTGTGTTTTTTCTTCTCTGAGCATGCCCAGTCTTGCTCATCTGATTTTTGTCGGCCGAAATCTGTACTGACTGAGGAACAATCGGCCGTTCTGTTGTTGGCCAACAAAAATTTTATAGCATGCACACCAGATTTTTTTCGGCCGAAAATTCACAGTTGGTTGTCGGAAGCATCATACTAACAAGCCTACAATCGGCCGATCGGACGTTGGCCAACAATTTACGGCCAACAATCTGTGCGTGTGTACGAGGCTTTACTCTAAACTTTATCTCCCCTCCTTCACATTTCCGGGGGTTCAGTCCTCCTGGGAGGGGTACACCTGGTCACACAATCATTTTACTATGTACATCAACAAACCAAAAAACATCTCACACCCCCAGTATAACCTGACTTTTTCTATTATACTCATTTATTTCCTATTAATAATATAATAATATTTCCATATATATTGCAGATCAGCATGATTTTGTAGCAGGACCTCCTATTTCTGTAAACCTGCACCCTGATTTGTACTGCACCCCAAACTACAATAAAAGAGACACTGACTGGAGTCCCCACTTTTTGTCCCATTGGATGGATTTTTTGGATCTGACCCTCCCTTCCTGTGATGTCATCAGTTTCTGGGAGGAGTTCTCACATCTCCTGTTTCCCCCCTCGTATCTTTATACAACCCTCATGTACCCATAACCCAGCATGGAGGGGCTCAGTGAAGGTGGTGGTGATGGTGTGGAGGTGTCGGATCGGGTCACACAGATCATAAAAGGAGATCCGCCCGGCCTCATAATCCAGATCTATCCTGACTCTGTTACTGGAGATATTGGTGGGTAAGGGGGTCTTATTACTGTTATGTATCACCGAATACTGATTATCATACCTGTACAATCCCCAGGACTTCTTATTCCATCCAATCCCTGACTTTACCCCTCTCCTGTCTATACTGGGGTAACACATCCCGATTATCCAGCTCTTTGACCCCCCGACATCCACTTCCCAGTAATGTCTCCCTGAGGAGAAACTCTGACTGCTCATCACCTGAGGATACTGGAATCTCTCTGGAGTTTCTGGGTGATTCTGCTTCCTATCTGACCTGGATACAGTTTTCCTGTCATCTGATATCTGTAGATAATTATGAGCTGTATTTCCATCCAGTAATATGTCTGCAGCTCCCTGTATATAGAAGTATACATTTACCTCTGTTATTATATCAGATAAACCTGTGTGTAAGACCCCCGCCACACCCAGACCCCCTCCATCATGGAGGAGTTCCTCATGTCTCTCTCTGTCCTCATTATCTCCATCCTCAGTATCACACAAGTCACCTGTGTCTGATTCCTGTAGGACAGTCAGTGGATCCGTCATGTTACACAGCTCCTCAATGTCCACCATCTTCCTGGACAGCTCCTCCTTCTTTATTTCCAGATCCCGGATGGAGATGGAGATCCGCTCTGCCCGCCCGGAGATCTCCCTCAGGATTCTCTTCTCCAGGTCCTCCAGACGTCTCCTGAGATCTCTAAACAGGGCAGTGACTCTCTCGGTGTCACCAGCTGCTTCTTCTTCTACTTTCCTCCTGTGCTCCTCCAGACTCTGGACTCTTTCCTCCATCTCCTCTCTCTTTGTCAGAAGTTTCTGCAGAACATTCCTCAGTGTCTCCTTCTTCTTATCAGAAGCCTCATCCAGTGACTCCATCTTATGTCCTTTATGTTCTCCAGTCACACAAAACTTACAGATACAGGTGTCATCCTCAGTGCAGTAATACTCCAGGATCTTCTTATGGACGGAGCATTTCCTGCTCTCCATGGACAAGGTGGGGTCACATAAGATGTGTTCTAGGGACTTTTTGTGGACTTTCAGGTGTTTATCACACAGAGAAACCTCACAGTGTAGACAGGATCTAACAGCAGGTACAGGAGAGTCCACACAGTAAGTACAGAAGACCCCGGACTCCTCCTGATCAGGCTGAGCAGACAGGAAATTCTCCACTATGTTACGCAGTGTTATGTTCCTCTGCAGTGCAGGCCGATCCGGAAACTTCTCTCTGCATTCAGGACAGGAATATCCTCCAGACCCCTCCTGTGTATCCAGCACACCATCAATACAGACCCGGCAGAAGTTGTGTCCACATCTCAGGTTTACAGGATCTGTATAAATGTTCAGACAGACGGAACATTCCAGCTCAGCTCTCAGATTAGCAGACGCCATCGCTGACAGCAGAAGAGGGAAGCGAAAGTGAGACACGGGGAGAATGCAGTTGGGAGGGGTCACCTCCTCCTACACAGGATAAGGCTGGGCTGTGACTTGTACTGTATTCAAAGGATTAGTTATATGAAGGGACACAGGTAATAAAAGCGTCTCCTGTAGAACAATGTGCATCTCCTGGGAAAATAACAGCCATTTTCGTATTTAAATAATAATATACTGTACAGCACACAGATGGTTTGCTATCTGGATTATCTATAGAGATTAAAAAAACAACTTTGTTGCAGATTCCTTCTATTTTTTGTTCCGAAGAAAAAGCAGTGTGTTCCACCATGTACATTCCAGACTGATTCCTGAATATGAGGGTCTGCGCTCATTAAAACCACCTGGTGCAATGTCAGTATTCCATTGCGGACAGTTGCTGTGTCTGCATCCTTTTGGAAGTATTTACCGAATATACTTGAGTTTAAGCCGACTTTTTCAGCGTGTTTTTTTATGCTGAAAAAGCCCCCCTCGGCTTATACTTGAGTCACGGTCTCACTTATCTTTTCCCCGGTCAGTGCGCATGCGCCGCCACAGCTAGGGAAAGCCCGTGCACGTTACCATCTCCTGTACTATGCATGTACCATCTCCTGTACCATGCCCACAGCCCTGCATCTCCTGTACTTTGTCCGCAGGCCCTGCCCCATGACCGCAGCCCCTGTTTTGGGTCTCGTGTTGGTCCAGTTGGGTCCAGTAGCTGCTGCCTGCATTTCCCACCCTAGGCTTATACTCGAGTCAATACGTTTTTCCAGTTTTTTGTGGGAAAAATAAGGTGCCTCGTCTTATATTTGGGTCGGCTTATACTCGAGTATATACGGTAACCCTTTAAAGTATTCCACCAAAGGATGTATTGCAGTCCAAAACATTTTAATTAGAGAAACCAAAGCAAATGTACAACATATCATATCAGGTGGTACAAAACGTGAAACGAACAAAAAGAACATGGGATAAGATGAAATGAACAGACCAAAGCTCAATCGTACAGTGGAACATAGGAACATACAAGACTGTTATGGACCGTCTAGCTAAATCCACAATCAGACTTGAGATGACACAGGTATCTGTGCTACGGTGTAGGGCTGGAGGAATACCATATAGCCAGCAACTGCAATGGCCTCCATTAAAGTAGGGTTACCTGGGAGAGAGGGCGAACATAAGCGACGGTGGTGCCCCCCGTGACCCAACACCCCCAATGGGGAACTCACTGTATCCGGACACAGGGGGCAACCACCAAGTGAGTGCAGTACCCAGTCTGGGGTAGGTAATTCCGGGACTACCTACAGAGACGGTCAATGGAGCGGGGTATGTTATCCCAAGAGTTGGTGCGGGTCTGCTAACAGGGAATGGGGGGGGGGGGAGGAAGGGAAGCGGGGGGAGGAAGGAAGGGAGGAAGAGGAGAAAACAAGAGGGAAGGAATGAGGGGGGGGAGGAGGAGGTAGTGAAGCTGAGAGGAGTGACGAGGTCAGCAGGGGAGATGCGAGGGAGTTAAAGAGCGTTATCGGAAATAATTGTGAGGGGAAAAGTAAATAAGTGGTGGGCTTTAAAGGGTGTTTCAGAAGACGGACCTGTAGGGGGTACAAAAGGAAGACCCGGAGGGAAATCAGGAAGAGCATAGGGGTAAAAGCGGGCTATGTTTTGGGGAAAGATCTAGTTTCTTTCGGACCGTATGGAAGAGGCATAGAGTCGCTCCCATGACTGGGTGAGCCAGTATCGGTCGCAGCGTCTTAGATGGTGTCACCCAGGGGAGATGGTGCGCAGGGAGTGCGGAGGTGGCAGTCTCTAAGTTCACCCGATCTTTGGAGCCTGCATGAGCGTGCCAGTCAATTATCCTGGTAAGGTGGCAGGCCCAGGGGTATTTGAGTAGATGTGGCAATCCTGCCCCTCCCTCCGACTTGGGGTGGGTAAGTGTGTCCCATCTAAGTCTCGACTTCTGGGATCTCCAAAGAAAGTCAGAGCAAATACGTTGGTAGGATTTGAAGAACGCTGGGGGGACATGGATAGGGAGAGCTTGCAGGATATAGAGCAGTCGGGGGAGGATGTTCATCTTCACAATTGCAATTCTGCCAAACCAAGAGAAATGCCCTTGGGACCAAGATTGTAAGTCCATTTTAACTGAGTGTAGAATCGCTAGATGGTTCTTGGTATATAAATCCGAGAGGTTGCTTGGTATCTGGACTCCTAGGTAAATGATAGCGTGGGGGTCCCATTGGAAGGGAAAGTTGGTCTGGCAGAGTTGCAAGAGTGAAGATGGCAAGGAGATGTTGAGGGCACGGGATTTGGAATAATTAATTTTCAGGTTGGAAAGGTCTTGAAATGATTTGAGAGCCGAGAGAATGTTTGGGACAGATGTCAGGGGGTCCGTGAGAAAAGGAGGATGTCGTCAGCGTAGGCTGCTAATTTGTAGGTTTTGCCTTTCAAATAGATACCCTTGATGTTCAGGTCAGTTTGAATTTGGCACAGCAAGGGTTCCAGGGTAAGAATGTAAATGAAAGGGGATAGGGGGCAACCCTGTCTCGTGCCGTTCGAGAAGGCATCCAAGAGAGGGCCGTTGACCCGGACTCTTGCCATGGGGGTGGAGTAGAGGATCGAGACACATTGCAGAAACCGGCCTGTCAGCCCCAGGGCCTTAAGTGCTTCCGTCATGTAGTCCCAGGCAACTCTGTCGAACGCCTTCTCCGCTTCGAGCGACAGGAAAAATCCGGGGGTGTTGGTGGTGGAGAGTCAGTGATGGAGATGAAGTGCTTTGGTTTGGTAGTGTTATCCCTCGCTTCTCGGCCAGGAATGAACCCGAATTGATTGAGGGAAATTACTTCAGGGATAGAGGGAAGGAGGCGGTTAGCTAATACTTTGGCGTACAATTTGAAGTCCACATTAAGGAGCGATATTGGCCGATAGTTAGGGACCAGGGATGCGTCTTTGCCCGGTTTGGGGATGACCTCGATATGTGCCTCCAGGAGGTCCGAGTGGAAGGGATCCGCGTCTGGAAAGGCGTTAAAAGCGTTAACCATATGTGGCAGCAGTAGGTCGGAAAAGGCTTTGTAATAACCCACCGGGAGGCCATCCGGGCCCGGGAATTTGCCCGGTTTGGATTGTTTCAGAGCCGTCATAATTTCCATCGATGTGATGGGTGCATTCAGGTCAGATAGGGCGTCTTCCGAGAGGGGGGTGGGGGAGTATTGTCCCAGGAATTGTTGGATCTCATGAAGTCTGGAGCTCTGGAGCCCAGGAGAGTCCGTCTGTGGCAAGTTATACAATTTGGAGTAATAGCTGACAAATTGGGCAGCTATGTCAGGAGTAGAGGCCAGCGATTTGCTGGACGGGTCCACAATAGAGTGGATTGTATTGGTAGCCCTTTTTTTCTGAAGAGCTCTGGCCAGGAGTCTGCCCGATTTGTTGGCATGCTCGTAGAAGAGGCCCTGAGACAGGGCGAACCTGCGGCGGACAGACTTCCCCAGGACCTCCAGCAGCTCTTGACGGGCTAGAGTAAGTTCTGCGAGGGTGGTGGACGCCAGGGTGTGTTTGATTTTGAGCAAAAGAGACTCGGCGTGAGCCTCTCTGCGTTTAGACGCGAGTGCTATGAATTCCCCACGGATCACGCAATTGTGCGCTGCCCAGAGCGTGGTACAGTCAGTGTCCGGGGACCCATTTTCAGCAAAATAGTGAGTGAGGCGGTCTGTGAGCGCTGAGGTGCACGCAGCATCTGAGAGGAGAGAGCTGTCCATTTGCCAGGCACGCGGGGTATGCGACCATATAGGGAACAAGAAGGTGACACTAAGGGGGTTGTGGTCCGAAAGGTACATTGGCTCAATAGAAGCGGAGAGGAGGGTTGGCAACAGATCTTGGGAAACCAAGAGATAGTCAATGCGGGAGTAGCGATTATGGGCGGGGGGGGGGGGGGCGAGTAGAAAGTGAAGTCTTTGGTGTCTGGGTGGAGAGTGCGCCACGAATCGTGTAGGAGAAGGGTTGTTAGTAGGTTTTTGATTGCACGTAGGGCAGCGTATGGCATAGAGGAGGAGCCCTCCGACGTGTCCATGAGCGGAGACAGGGCGACATTAAAGTCCCCTCCCAAGATAAGCTGTCCGGAGCAGAAGTCTGACAACTTTTGGAGGGTAGACCTGAAGAAGGGGACCAGGTTCTTGTTGGGGGCATAGACATTGGCCAGTGTAAGAGGGCGGCCGTGCAACGTGCCCTTGAGTTAAGGGGAACCGGCCATGGTCGTCAGCCAAGGACTCCAAGACCTTGAATGGGCAATGTTTAGAGAGGAGGATAGACACTCCCTCACCAAAGGATGTGTTGATGAATGATGTTTAATACTGTACTTGTATCTTAGTGCAAATGTCTGAGATATTCAGTGAGCCAATCAGCCAGCAGCAAATTACATTTCTGGGGGTTCTGTACACCAGGTTGCCATAGTGCATTGCATTTTTTTGCTGCACAAAATGCAAATTCTACAGTGGATATAGTGTCAATAATGGGAGATAGACAAGCTATAGAAGAGCTAAAAGGTTTGCTAGATTTGGTATATACTGTAGCAGTGTGCAGAGGGTTCATTCAGAATTTGTGATCACACCCCTTCAGCACCTGATGGGTTTTATATACTGTATGTATACAGTAAGCCATTAGGATCTGAGCATAGGCATAAAGGGGAGGAAAGATGAGAGATGGTGGTGGAACTCAGATTGTGACTGATACTCTGGCAACAACATGTTGTGGGTGAGGTCTAGCACACCAATGCACTAGGGGTACCTTTGCTACAAAACATGCTCACCAATGCCCTGGGCCAGGCAGGAACTGCGGTCATGTGCAAAGTTCATCATAAAGGCCAGAGATCTTTGAACTACGGCTCTCCAGCTGTTGCGGAACAGCACGTTCCATGAGGAAAAAAACAGACATGACAAGGCATGATGAGAATTGTAGTGGCTGAACAACTGGAGGGCCATAGTTTGAAGACCCCCTGATTAAGGCACTCTACCGGCTTAGAGATGAGCTAACACTGCAAGTAGTATGAAACTGAAACTATTTTCCAAGAGTTGTCCCCTTGCTTTACTTTCGGTGGTGTACTTGTGGTGCATTAGAGGCAACGGGCTGAACCACACTGCACCCACCAGTCAGCAAACCTCTGTTACCTCCCTCCCATTAAGAGAATGAAACCCTGCCAGACACCTACAGCTGGTCGTATGCGTGTCCTATTTTGACTCTTCATATACCGTACCTATTGGTCAGGGTGAGGGCTTCCATAACGCTGGTCTGCTCCTGGTTGTCCTGGAAGATGGACCGCTAGGGAGGGAGGCTTCCCCTTGCTACCAGAGGATACTTCACCTAACTGAGGTACCACTCCTCCACTGGTTGCTTACAATGCCTCATGGAACAACACGTTCCACGAGGCATTGTAAAACAGACATGACTAGGCATGATGGGAATTGTAGTGCCTAACCAACTGGAGGGCCATAGTTTGAAGACCGCTGATTAAGGCAGTGCACCAGCTTAGAGATTAGCTAACACTACAAGTAGTATGAAACTGAATCTCTTTTCCAAGAGTTGTCCCCTTGCTTTACTTTCAGTAGTGTAATTGTGGTGCATTAGGGGCAACCGGCTGAACCACACTGCACCACCCAGTCAGCAAACCTCTGTTACCTCCCTCCCAGTATCAGAATGAAACCCTGCCAGACACCTACAGCTGGTCGTATGCGTCAGAGGCGGCTCTAGACTTTTTGAGGCCTTAGGCGAAATTAAAATATGAGGCCCCCCTTGCGCGATAAAAAAAATAAATAAGCAGGCTATATTATTAACTGTATAAATTGCATATTTTAAGGCAAACATTAACCACTTAAGCCCCGGAAGATTTTACCCCCTTCCTGATCAGCCCCTATTTTGCGATTTGTCACTGCGTGACTTTAAAGGTCAATTGCGCGGCCATGCGAAGCTGTACCTAAACTAATTTGACATCCTTTTTTTCCCACAAACAGAGCTTTCTTTTGGTGGTATTTGATCACCTGTGCGATTTTTTGATCATGCGCTATAAACAAAAAAAGAGCGACAATTTTGCAAAAATAACAATATTTTTCACTTTTTTTTTATATGAAATTCCCCAAAAAAATGTAAAAATCCAAATGTTTTAACATTTTCGGCAAATTTGTTTTCTGCTACCTATGTTTGGTAAAAAAATCGCAATAAGCCTATTTTGATTGGTTTGCGCAAAAGTTATTGCGTTTACTAACTAAGGGAATGATTTTTGTCATTTTTATTGTTTTTTTTTTTTAACAAGTAATGGCGGCGATCTGCGATTTTTTTTGCGGGACTGCGACATTGCGGGGGACAGATCGGACCCTTGACTGACATTATTCACACTTTTGGGGGTACCAGTGACATTACTACAGTAATCAGTGATATACATATGCACTGTTACTGTAAAAATTACACTGGCAGGGAAGGGGTTAAATTTATTGGAGAAGGAGGGGTTAAGTGTGTCCCTAGGGGCATTTTACTAACTGTTATGGGATGTGGCTGTTTGGACCTTCTATGGCCCTGTCCAGATCTCCTAGAGTAACTGCCTGTCTCCTGGAATCTCCTCCATGCTCTTGAGACTGTGCTGGGAGACACAGCAAACCTTCTGGCAATGACATGTATTGATGTGCCATCCTAGAGGAGTGTGACTGCCTGTGCAACTTCTATAGGGTCCAGGTATGGCCTCATGCTACCAGTAGTGACACTGACCCCCTCTATAGGGTCCAGGTATGGCCTCATGCTACCAGTAGTGGCACTGACCCCCTCTATAGGGTCCAGGTATGACCTCATGCTACCAGTAGTGACACTGACCCCCTCTATAGGGTCCAGGTATGGCCTCATGCTACCAGTAGTGACACTGACCCCCTCTATAGGGTCCAGGTATGACCTCATGCTACCAGTAGTGGCACTGACCCCCTCTATAGGGTCCAGGTATGACCTCATGCTACCAGTAGTGACACTGACCCCCTCTATAGGGTCCAGGTATGGCCTCATGCTACCAGTAGTGGCACTGACCCCCTCTATAGGGTCCAGGTATGGCCTCATGCTACCAGTAGTAACACTGACCCCCTCTATAGGGTCCAGGTATCGCCTCATGCTACCAGTAGTGACACTGACCCCCTCTATAGGGTCCAGGTATGGCCTCATGCTACCAGTAGTGGCACTGACCCCCTCTATAGGGTCCAGGTATGACCTCATGCTACCAGTAGTGACACTGACCCCCTCTATAGGGTCCAGGTATGACCTCATGCTACCAGTAGTGGCACTGACCCCCTCTATAGGGTCCAGGTATGGCCTCATGCTACCAGTAGTGACACTGACCTCCTCTATAGGGTCCAGGTATGGCCTCATGCTACCAGTAGTGACACTGACCCCCTCTATAGGGTCCAGGTATGGCCTCATGCTACCAGTAGTGGCACTGACCCCCTCTATAGGGTCCAGGTATGACCTCATGCTACCAGTAGTGACACTGACCCCCTCTATAGGGTCCAGGTATGACCTCATGCTACCAGTAGTGGCACTGACCCCCTCTATAGGGTCCAGGTATGGCCTCATGCTACCAGTAGTGACACTGACCTCCTCTATAGGGTCCAGGTATGGCCTCATGCTACCAGTAGTGACACTGACCCCCTCTATAGGGTCCAGGTATGGCCTCATGCTACCAGTAGTGGCACTGACCCCCTCTATAGGGTCCAGGTATGACCTCATGCTACCAGTAGTGACACTGACCCCCTCTATAGGGTCCAGGTATGACCTCATGCTACCAGTAGTGGCACTGACCCCCTCTATAGGGTCCAGGTATGGCCTCATGCTACCAGTAGTGACACTGACCTCCTCTATAGGGTCCAGGTATGGCCTCATGCTACCAGTAGTGACACTGACCCCCTCTATAGGGTCCAGGTATGGCCTCATGCTACCAGTAGTGGCACTGACCCCCTCTATAGGGTCCAGGTATGGCCTCATGCTACCAGTAGTGACACTGACCCCCTCTATAGGGTCCAGGTATGGCCTCATGCTACCAGTAGTGACACTGACCCCCTCTATAGGGTCCAGGTATGGCCTCATGCTACCAGTAGTGACACTGACCTCCTCTATAGGGTCCAGGTATGGCCTCATGCTACCAGTAGTGACACTGACCCCCTCTATAGGGTCCAGGTATGGCCTCATGCTACCAGTAGTGACACTGACCTCCTCTATAGGGTCCAGGTATGGCCTCATGCTACCAGTAGTGACACTGACCCCCTCTATAGGGTCCAGGTATGGCCTCATGCTACCAGTAGTGACACTGACCTCCTCTATAGGGTCCAGGTATGGCCTCATGCTACCAGTAGTGACACTGACCCCCTCTATAGGGTCCAGGTATGGCCTCATGCTACCAGTAGTGGCACTGACCCCCTCTATAGGGTCCAGGTATGACCTCATACTACCAGTAGTGACACTGACCCCCTCTATAGGGTCCAGGTTTGGCCTCATGCTACCAGTAGTGGCACTGACCCCCTCTATAGGGTCCAGGTATGACCTCATGCTACCAGTAGTGGCACTGACCCCCTCTATAGGGTCCAGGTATGGCCTCATGCTACCAGTAGTGACACTGACCTCCTCTATAGGGTCCAGGTATGGCCTCATGCTACCAGTAGTGACACTGACCCCCTCTATAGGGTCCAGGTATCGCCTCATGCTACCAGTAGTGACACTGACCCCCTCTATAGGGTCCAGGTATGGCCTCATGCTACCAGTAGTGGCACTGACCCCCTCTATAGGGTCCAGGTATGACCTCATGCTACCAGTAGTGGCACTGACCCCCTCTATAGGGTCCAGGTATGGCCTCATGCTACCAGTAGTGACACTGACCTCCTCTATAGGGTCCAGGTATGGCCTCATGCTACCAGTAGTGACACTGACCCCCTCTATAGGGTCCAGGTATGGCCTCATGCTACCAGTAGTGGCACTGACCCCCTCTATAGGGTCCAGGTATGACCTCATACTACCAGTAGTGACACTGACCCCCTCTATAGGGTCCAGGTATCGCCTCATGCTACCAGTAGTGACACTGACCCCCTCTATAGGGTCCAGGTATGGCCTCATGCTACCAGTAGTGGCACTGACCCCCTCTATAGGGTCCAGGTATGACCTCATACTACCAGTAGTGACACTGACCCCCTCTATAGGGTCCAGGTATGGCCTCATGCTACCAGTAGTGACACTGACCCCCTCTATAGGGTCCAGGTATGACCTCATGCTACCAGTAGTGGCACTGACCCCCTCTATAGGGTCCAGGTATGACCTCATACTACCAGTAGTGACACTGACCCCCTCTATAGGGTCCAGGTATGGCCTCATGCTACCAGTAGTGACACTGACCCCCTCTATAGGGTCCAGGTATGGAATCATGCTACCAGTAGTGACACTGACCCCCTCTATAGGGTCCAGGTATGGCCTCATGCTACCAGTAGTGGCACTGACCCCCTCTATAGGGTCCAGGTATGACCTCATACTACCAGTAGTGACACTGACCCCCTCTATAGGGTCCAGGTATGACCTCATACTACCAGTAGTGACACTGACCTCCTCTATAGGGTCCAGGTATGGCCTCATGCTACCAGTAGTGACACTGACCTCCTCTATAGGGTCCAGGTATGGCCTCATACTACCAGTAGTGACACTGACCCCTCTCTATAGGGTCCAGGTATGGCATCATGCTACCAGTAGTGACACTGACCCCCTCTATAGGGTACAGGTATCCCTCATGCTACCAGTAGTGACACTGACCTCCTCTATAGGGTCCAGGTATGACCTCATACTACCAGTAGTGACACTGACCCCCTCTATAGGGTCCAGGTATGGCCTCATGCTACCAGTAGTGACACTGACCCCCTCTATAGGGTCCAGGTATGGCCTCATGCTACCAGTAGTGACACTGACCCCCTCTATAGGGTCCAGGTATGGCCTCATGCTACCAGTAGTGACACTGACCTCCTCTATAGGGTCCAGGTATGGCCTCATGCTACCAGTAGTGACACTGACCCCCTCTATAGGGTCCAGGTATGGCCTCATGCTACCAGTAGTGGCACTGACCCCCTCTATAGGGTCCAGGTATGGCCTCATGCTACCAGTAGTGACACTGACCCCCTCTATAGGGTCCAGGTATGGCCTCATGCTACCAGTAGTGACACTGACCCCCTCTATAGGGTCCAGGTATGGCCTCATGCTACCAGTAGTGACACTGACCTCCTCTATAGGGTCCAGGTATGGCCTCATGCTACCAGTAGTGACACTGACCCCCTCTATAGGGTCCAGGTATGGCCTCATGCTACCAGTAGTGACACTGACCTCCTCTATAGGGTCCAGGTATGGCCTCATGCTACCAGTAGTGACACTGACCCCCTCTATAGGGTCCAGGTATGGCCTCATGCTACCAGTAGTGGCACTGACCCCCTCTATAGGGTCCAGGTATGACCTCATACTACCAGTAGTGACACTGACCCCCTCTATAGGGTCCAGGTATCGCCTCATGCTACCAGTAGTGACACTGACCCCCTCTATAGGGTCCAGGTATCGCCTCATGCTACCAGTAGTGACACTGACCCCCTCTATAGGGTCCAGGTATGGCCTCATGCTACCAGTAGTGGCACTGACCCCCTCTATAGGGTCCAGGTATGACCTCATGCTACCAGTAGTGGCACTGACCCCCTCTATAGGGTCCAGGTATGGCCTCATGCTACCAGTAGTGACACTGACCTCCTCTATAGGGTCCAGGTATGGCCTCATGCTACCAGTAGTGACACTGACCCCCTCTATAGGGTCCAGGTATGGCCTCATGCTACCAGTAGTGGCACTGACCCCCTCTATAGGGTCCAGGTATGACCTCATACTACCAGTAGTGACACTGACCCCCTCTATAGGGTCCAGGTATCGCCTCATGCTACCAGTAGTGACACTGACCCCCTCTATAGGGTCCAGGTATGGCCTCATGCTACCAGTAGTGGCACTGACCCCCTCTATAGGGTCCAGGTATGACCTCATACTACCAGTAGTGACACTGACCCCCTCTATAGGGTCCAGGTATGGCCTCATGCTACCAGTAGTGACACTGACCCCCTCTATAGGGTCCAGGTATGACCTCATGCTACCAGTAGTGGCACTGACCCCCTCTATAGGGTCCAGGTATGACCTCATACTACCAGTAGTGACACAGACCCCCTCTATAGGGTCCAGGTATCGCCTCATGCTACCAGTAGTGACACTGACCCCCTCTATAGGGTCCAGGTATGGCCTCATGCTACCAGTAGTGACACTGACCCCCTCTATAGGGTCCAGGTATGGCCTCATGCTACCAGTAGTGGCACTGACCCCCTCTATAGGGTCCAGGTATGACCTCATACTACCAGTAGTGACACTGACCCCCTCTATAGGGTCCAGGTATGGCCTCATGCTACCAGTAGTGACACTGACCCCCTCTATAGGGTCCAGGTATGACCTCATACTACCAGTAGTGACACTGACCTCCTCTATAGGGTCCAGGTATGGCCTCATGCTACCAGTAGTGACACTGACCTCCTCTATAGGGTCCAGGTATGACCTCATACTACCAGTAGTGACACTGACCCCCTCTATAGGGTCCAGGTATCGCCTCATGCTACCAGTAGTGACACTGACCCCCTCTATAGGGTCCAGGTATGGCCTCATGCTACCAGTAGTGACACTGACCTCCTCTATAGGGTCCAGGTATGGCCTCATGCTACCAGTAGTGACACTGACCCCCTCTATAGGGTCCAGGTATCGCCTCATGCTACCAGTAGTGGCACTGACCCCCTCTATAGGGTCCAGGTATGGCATCATGCTACCAGTAGTGACACTGACCTCCTCTATAGGGTCCAGGTATGGCCTCATGCTACCAGTAGTGACACTGACCCCCTCTATAGGGTCCAGGTATGGCCTCATGCTACCAGTAGTGGCACTGACCCCCTCTATAGGGTCCAGGTATGGCCTCATGCTACCAGTAGTGACACTGACCTCCTCTATAGGGTCCAGGTATGGCCTCATGCTACCAGTAGTGGCACTGACCCCCTCTATAGGGTCCAGGTATGGCATCATGCTACCAGTAGTGACACTGACCTCCTCTATAGGGTCCAGGTATGGCCTCATGCTACCAGTAGTGACACTGACCCCCTCTATAGGGTCCAGGTATGGCATCATGCTACCAGTAGTGGCACTGACCCCCTCTATAGGGTCCAGGTATGGCCTCATGCTACCAGTAGTGACACTGACCCCCTCTATAGGGTCCAGGTATGGCCTCATGCTACCAGTAATGACACTGACCCCCCTCTATAGGGTCCAGGTATGGCCTCATGCTACCAGTAGTGACACTGACCCCCTCTATAGGGTCCAGGTATGGCCTCATGCTACCAGTAGTGACACTGACCTCCTCTATAGGGTCCAGGTATGGCCTCATGCTACCAGTAGTGACACTGACCCCCTCTATAGGGTCCAGGTATGGCCTCATGCTACCAGTAATGACACTGACCCCCCTCTATAGGGTCCAGGTATGGCCTCATGCTACCAGTAGTGACACTGACCCCCTCTATAGGGTCCAGGTATGGCCTCATGCTACCAGTAGTGACACTGACCTCCTCTATAGGGTCCAGGTATGGCCTCATGCTACCAGTAGTGACACTGACCCCCTCTATAGGGTCCAGGTATGGCCTCATGCTACCAGTAGTGGCACTGACCCCCTCTATAGGGTCCAGGTATGGCATCATGCTACCAGTAGTGGCACTGACCCCCTCTATAGGGTCCAGGTATGGCCTCATGCTACCAGTAGTGGCACTGACCCCCTCTATAGGGTCCAGGTATGGCATCATGCTACCAGTAGTGACACTGACCTCCTCTATAGGGTCCAGGTATGGCCTCATGCTACCAGTAGTGACACTGACCCCCTCTATAGGGTCCAGGTATGGCATCATGCTACCAGTAGTGGCACTGACCCCCTCTATAGGGTCCAGGTATGGCCTCATGCTACCAGTAGTGACACTGACCCCCTCTATAGGGTCCAGGTATGGCCTCATGCTACCAGTAATGACACTGACCCCCCTCTATAGGGTCCAGGTATGGCCTCATGCTACCAGTAGTGACACTGACCCCCTCTATAGGGTCCAGGTATGGCCTCATGCTACCAGTAGTGACACTGACCTCCTCTATAGGGTCCAGGTATGGCCTCATGCTACCAGTAGTGACACTGACCCCCTCTATAGGGTCCAGGTATGGCATCATGCTACCAGTAGTGGCACTGACCCCCTCTATAGGGTCCAGGTATGGCATCATGCTACCAGTAGTGGCACTGACCCCCTCTATAGGGTCCAGGTATGGCCTCATGCTACCAGTAGTGACACTGACCCCCTCTATAGGGTCCAGGTATGGCCTCATGCTACCAGTAGTGGCACTGACCCCCTCTATAGGGTCCAGGTATGGCATCATGCTACCAGTAGTGGCACTGACCCCCTCTATAGGGTCCAGGTATGGCCTCATGCTACCAGTAGTGACACTGACCCCCTCTATAGGGTCCAGGTATGGCCTCATGCTACCAGTAGTGGCACTGACCCCCTCTATAGGGTCCAGGTATGGCATCATGCTACCAGTAGTGGCACTGACCCCCTCTATAGGGTCCAGGTATGGCCTCATACTACCAGTAGTGACACTGACCCCCTCTATAGGGTCCAGGTATGGCCTCATGCTACCAGTAGTGACACTGACCCCCTCTATAGGGTCCAGGTATGGCCTCATGCTACCAGTAGTGGCACTGACCCCCTCTATAGGGTCCAGGTATGGCATCATGCTACCAGTAGTGACACTGACCTCCTCTATAGGGTCCAGGTATGGCCTCATGCTACCAGTAGTGACACTGACCCCCTCTATAGGGTCAAGGTATGGCCTCATGCTACCAGTAGTGACACTGACCCCCTCTATAGGGTCCAGGTATGGCCTCATGCTACCAGTAGTGACACTGACCTCCTCTATAGGGTCCAGGTATGGCCTCATGCTACCAGTAGTGACACTGACCCCCTCTATAGGGTCCAGGTATGGCCTCATGCTACCAGTAGTGACACTGACCTCCTCTATAGGGTCCAGGTATGGCCTCATGCTACCAGTAGTGACACTGACCCCCTCTATAGGGTCCAGGTATGGCCTCATGCTACCAGTAGTGGCACTGACCCCCTCTATAGGGTCCAGGTATGACCTCATACTACCAGTAGTGACACTGACCCCCTCTATAGGGTCCAGGTATCGCCTCATGCTACCAGTAGTGACACTGACCCCCTCTATAGGGTCCAGGTATCGCCTCATGCTACCAGTAGTGACACTGACCCCCTCTATAGGGTCCAGGTATGGCCTCATGCTACCAGTAGTGGCACTGACCCCCTCTATAGGGTCCAGGTATGACCTCATGCTACCAGTAGTGGCACTGACCCCCTCTATAGGGTCCAGGTATGGCCTCATGCTACCAGTAGTGACACTGACCTCCTCTATAGGGTCCAGGTATGACCTCATGCTACCAGTAGTGGCACTGACCCCCTCTATAGGGTCCAGGTATGACCTCATACTACCAGTAGTGACACTGACCCCCTCTATAGGGTCCAGGTATCGCCTCATGCTACCAGTAGTGACACTGACCCCCTCTATAGGGTCCAGGTATGGCCTCATGCTACCAGTAGTGACACTGACCCCCTCTATAGGGTCCAGGTATGGCCTCATGCTACCAGTAGTGGCACTGACCCCCTCTATAGGGTCCAGGTATGACCTCATACTACCAGTAGTGACACTGACCCCCTCTATAGGGTCCAGGTATGGCCTCATGCTACCAGTAGTGAAACTGACCCCCTCTATAGGGTCCAGGTATGACCTCATACTACCAGTAGTGACACTGACCTCCTCTATAGGGTCCAGGTATGGCCTCATGCTACCAGTAGTGACACTGACCCCCTCTATAGGGTCCAGGTATGGCATCATGCTACCAGTAGTGACACTGACCCCCTCTATAGGGTACAGGTATCCCTCATGCTACCAGTAGTGACACTGACCTCCTCTATAGGGTCCAGGTATGACCTCATACTACCAGTAGTGACACTGACCCCCTCTATAGGGTCCAGGTATGGCCTCATGCTACCAGTAGTGGCACTGACCCCCTCTATAGGGTCCAGGTATGGCCTCATGCTACCAGTAGTGACACTGACCCCCTCTATAGGGTCCAGGTATGGCCTCATGCTACCAGTAGTGGCACTGACCCCCTCTATAGGGTCCAGGTATGACCTCATACTACCAGTAGTGACACTGACCCCCTCTATAGGGTCCAGGTATCGCCTCATGCTACCAGTAGTGACACTGACCCCCTCTATAGGGTCCAGGTATGGCCTCATGCTACCAGTAGTCACACTGACCTCCTCTATAGGGTCCAGGTATGGCCTCATGCTACCAGTAGTGACACTGACCCCCTCTATAGGGTCCAGGTATGGCCTCATGCTACCAGTAGTGGCACTGACCCCCTCTATAGGGTCCAGGTATGGCATCATGCTACCAGTAGTGACACTGACCTCCTCTATAGGGTCCAGGTATGGCCTCATGCTACCAGTAGTGACACTGACCCCCTCTATAGGGTCCAGGTATGGCCTCATGCTACCAGTAGTGGCACTGACCCCCTCTATAGGGTCCAGGTATGGCCTCATGCTACCAGTAGTGACACTGACCCCCTCTATAGGGTCCAGGTATGGCCTCATGCTACCAGTAGTGGCACTGACCCCCTCTATAGGGTCCAGGTATGGCATCATGCTACCAGTAGTGACACTGACCTCCTCTATAGGGTCCAGGTATGGCCTCATGCTACCAGTAGTGACACTGACCCCCTCTATAGGGTCCAGGTATGGCATCATGCTACCAGTAGTGGCACTGACCCCCTCTATAGGGTCCAGGTATGGCCTCATGCTACCAGTAGTGACACTGACCCCCTCTATAGGGTCCAGGTATGGCCTCATGCTACCAGTAATGACACTGACCCCCCTCTATAGGGTCCAGGTATGGCCTCATGCTACCAGTAGTGACACTGACCCCCTCTATAGGGTCCAGGTATGGCCTCATGCTACCAGTAGTGACACTGACCTCCTCTATAGGGTCCAGGTATGGCCTCATGCTACCAGTAGTGACACTGACCCCCTCTATAGGGTCCAGGTATGGCCTCATGCTACCAGTAGTGGCACTGACCCCCTCTATAGGGTCCAGGTATGGCATCATGCTACCAGTAGTGACACTGACCTCCTCTATAGGGTCCAGGTATGGCCTCATGCTACCAGTAGTGACACTGACCCCCTCTATAGGGTCCAGGTATGGCATCATGCTACCAGTAGTGGCACTGACCCCCTCTATAGGGTCCAGGTATGGCCTCATGCTACCAGTAGTGACACTGACCCCCTCTATAGGGTCCAGGTATGGCCTCATGCTACCAGTAATGACACTGACCCCCCTCTATAGGGTCCAGGTATGGCCTCATGCTACCAGTAGTGACACTGACCCCCTCTATAGGGTCCAGGTATGGCATCATGCTACCAGTAGTGACACTGACCTCCTCTATAGGGTCCAGGTATGGCCTCATCCTACCAGTAGTGACACTGACCCCCTCTATAGGGTCCAGGTATGGCATCATGCTACCAGTAGTGACACTGACCCCCTCTATAGGGTCCAGGTATGGCCTCATGCTACCAGTAGTGGCACTGACCCCCTCTATAGGGTCCAGGTATGGCATCATGCTACCAGTAGTGGCACTGACCCCCTCTATAGGGTCCAGGTATGGCCTCATGCTACCAGTAGTGACACTGACCCCCTCTATAGGGTCCAGGTATCGCCTCATGCTACCAGTAGTGACACTGACCCCCTCTATAGGGTCCAGGTATCGCCTCATGCTACCAGTAGTGACACTGACCCCCTCTATAGGGTCCAGGTATGGCCTCATGCTACCAGTAGTGGCACTGACCCCCTCTATAGGGTCCAGGTATGACCTCATGCTACCAGTAGTGGCACTGACCCCCTCTATAGGGTCCAGGTATGGCCTCATGCTACCAGTAGTGACACTGACCTCCTCTATAGGGTCCAGGTATGGCCTCATGCTACCAGTAGTGACACTGACCCCCTCTATAGGGTCCAGGTATGGCCTCATGCTACCAGTAGTGGCACTGACCCCCTCTATAGGGTCCAGGTATGACCTCATACTACCAGTAGTGACACTGACCCCCTCTATAGGGTCCAGGTATCGCCTCATGCTACCAGTAGTGACACTGACCCCCTCTATAGGGTCCAGGTATGGCCTCATGCTACCAGTAGTGGCACTGACCCCCTCTATAGGGTCCAGGTATGACCTCATACTACCAGTAGTGACACTGACCCCCTCTATAGGGTCCAGGTATGGCCTCATGCTACCAGTAGTGACACTGACCCCCTCTATAGGGTCCAGGTATGACCTCATGCTACCAGTAGTGGCACTGACCCCCTCTATAGGGTCCAGGTATGACCTCATACTACCAGTAGTGACACAGACCCCCTCTATAGGGTCCAGGTATCGCCTCATGCTACCAGTAGTGACACTGACCCCCTCTATAGGGTCCAGGTATGACCTCATACTACCAGTAGTGACACTGACCCCCTCTATAGGGTCCAGGTATCGCCTCATGCTACCAGTAGTGACACTGACCCCCTCTATAGGGTCCAGGTATGGCCTCATGCTACCAGTAGTGACACTGACCTCCTCTATAGGGTCCAGGTATGGCCTCATGCTACCAGTAGTGACACTGACCCCCTCTATAGGGTCCAGGTATGGCCTCATGCTACCAGTAGTGGCACTGACCCCCTCTATAGGGTCCAGGTATGGCATCATGCTACCAGTAGTGACACTGACCTCCTCTATAGGGTCCAGGTATGGCCTCATGCTACCAGTAGTGACACTGACCCCCTCTATAGGGTCCAGGTATGGCCTCATGCTACCAGTAGTGGCACTGACCCCCTCTATAGGGTCCAGGTATGGCCTCATGCTACCAGTAGTGACACTGACCTCCTCTATAGGGTCCAGGTATGGCCTCATGCTACCAGTAGTGACACTGACCCCCTCTATAGGGTCCAGGTATGGCCTCATGCTACCAGTAGTGGCACTGACCCCCTCTATAGGGTCCAGGTATGGCATCATGCTACCAGTAGTGACACTGACCTCCTCTATAGGGTCCAGGTATGGCCTCATGCTACCAGTAGTGACACTGACCCCCTCTATAGGGTCCAGGTATGGCATCATGCTACCAGTAGTGGCACTGACCCCCTCTATAGGGTCCAGGTATGGCCTCATGCTACCAGTAGTGACACTGACCCCCTCTATAGGGTCCAGGTATGGCCTCATGCTACCAGTAATGACACTGACCCCCCTCTATAGGGTCCAGGTATGGCCTCATGCTACCAGTAGTGACACTGACCCCCTCTATAGGGTCCAGGTATGGCATCATGCTACCAGTAGTGACACTGACCTCCTCTATAGGGTCCAGGTATGGCCTCATCCTACCAGTAGTGACACTGACCCCCTCTATAGGGTCCAGGTATGGCATCATGCTACCAGTAGTGACACTGACCCCCTCTATAGGGTCCAGGTATGGCCTCATGCTACCAGTAGTGGCACTGACCCCCTCTATAGGGTCCAGGTATGGCATCATGCTACCAGTAGTGGCACTGACCCCCTCTATAGGGTCCAGGTATGGCCTCATGCTACCAGTAGTGACACTGACCCCCTCTATAGGGTCCATGTATGGCCTCATGCTACCAGTAGTGGCACTGACCCCCTCTATAGGGTCCAGGTATGGCCTCATGCTACCAGTAGTGGCACTGACCCCCTCTATAGGGTCCAGGTATGGCATCATGCTACCAGTAGTGACACTGACCTCCTCTATAGGGTCCAGGTATGGCCTCATGCTACCAGTAGTGACACTGACCCCCTCTATAGGGTCCAGGTATGGCCTCATGCTACCAGTAGTGACACTGACCTCCTCTATAGGGTCCAGGTATGGCCTCATGCTACCAGTAGTGACACTGACCCCCTCTATAGGGTCCAGGTATGGCCTCATGCTACCAGTAGTGGCACTGACCCCCTCTATAGGGTCCAGGTATGGCCTCATGCTACCAGTAGTGGCACTGACCCACTCTATAGGGTCCAGGTATGGCCTCATGCTACCAGTAGTGGCACTGACCCCCTCTATAGGGTCCAGGTATGGCATCATGCTACCAGTAGTGACACTGACCTCCTCTATAGGGTCCAGGTATGGCTCATGCTACCAGTAGTGACACTGACCCCCTCTATAGGGTCCAGGTATGGCCTCATGCTACCAGTAATGACACTGACCCCCCTCTATAGGGTCCAGGTATGGCCTCATGCTACCAGTAGTGACACTGACCCCCTCTATAGGGTCCAGGTATGGCATCATGCTACCAGTAGTGACACTGACCTCCTCTATAGGGTCCAGGTATGGCCTCATCCTACCAGTAGTGACACTGACCCCCTCTATAGGGTCCAGGTATGGCATCATGCTACCAGTAGTGGCACTGACCCCCTCTATAGGGTCCAGGTATGGCCTCATGCTACCAGTAGTGACACTGACCCCCTCTATAGGGTCCAGGTATGGCCTCATGCTACCAGTAGTGGCACTGACCCCCTCTATAGGGTCCAGGTATGGCCTCATGCTACCAGTAGTGGCACTGACCCCCCTCTATAGGGTCCAGGTATGGCATCATGCTACCAGTAGTGACACTGACCTCCTCTATAGGGTCCAGGTATGGCCTCATGCTACCAGTAGTGACACTGACCCCCTCTATAGGGTCCAGGTATGGCCTCATGCTACCAGTAGTGACACTGACCTCCTCTATAGGGTCCAGGTATGTCCTCATGCTACCAGTAGTGACACTGACCTCCTCTATAGGGTCCAGGTATGGCCTCATCCTACCAGTAGTGACACTGACCCCCTCTATAGGGTCCAGGTATGGCATCATGCTACCAGTAGTGGCACTGACCCCCTCTATAGGGTCCAGGTATGGCCTCATGCTACCAGTAGTGGCACTGACCCCCTCTATAGGGTCCAGGTATGGCCTCATGCTACCAGTAGTGGCACTGACCCCCTCTATAGGGTCCAGGTATGGCATCATGCTACCAGTAGTGGCACTGACCCCCTCTATAGGGTCCAGGTATGGCCTCATGCTACCAGTAGTGACACTGACCCCCTCTATAGGGTCCAGGTATGGCCTCATGCTACCAGTAGTGGCACTGACCCCCTCTATAGGGTCCAGGTATGGCCTCATGCTACCAGTAGTGGCACTGACCCCCTCTATAGGGTCCAGGTATGGCATCATGCTACCAGTAGTGACACTGACCTCCTCTATAGGGTCCAGGTATGGCCTCATGCTACCAGTAGTGACACTGACCCCCTCTATAGGGTCCAGGTATGGCCTCATGCTACCAGTAGTGACACTGACCTCCTCTATAGGGTCCAGGTATGTCCTCATGCTACCAGTAGTGACACTGACCTCCTCTATAGGGTCCAGGTATGGCCTCATCCTACCAGTAGTGACACTGACCCCCTCTATAGGGTCCAGGTATGGCATCATGCTACCAGTAGTGGCACTGACCCCCTCTATAGGGTCCAGGTATGGCCTCATGCTACCAGTAGTGGCACTGACCCCCTCTATAGGGTCCAGGTATGGCCTCATGCTACCAGTAGTGGCACTGACCCCCTCTATAGGGTCCAGGTATGGCATCATGCTACCAGTAGTGACACTGACCTCCTCTATAGGGTCCAGGTATGGCCTCATGCTACCAGTAGTGACACTGACCCCCTCTATAGGGTCCAGGTATGGCCTCATGCTACCAGTAGTGACACTGACCTCCTCTATAGGGTCCAGGTATGGCCTCATGCTACCAGTAGTGACACTGACCCCCTCTATAGGGTCCAGGTATGGCCTCATGCTACCAGTAGTGGCACTGACCCCCTCTATAGGGTCCAGGTATGGCCTCATGCTACCAGTAGTGGCACTGACCCCCTCTATAGGGTCCAGGTATGGCCTCATGCTACCAGTAGTGGCACTGACCCCCTCTATAGGGTCCAGGTATGGCATCATGCTACCAGTAGTGACACTGACCTCCTCTATAGGGTCCAGGTATGGCCTCATGCTACCAGTAGTGACACTGACCCCCTCTATAGGGTCCAGGTATGGCCTCATGCTACCAGTAATGACACTGACCCCCCTCTATAGGGTCCTGGTATGGCCTCATGCTACCAGTAGTGACACTGACCCCCTCTATAGGGTCCAGGTATGGCATCATGCTACCAGTAGTGACACTGACCTCCTCTATAGGGTCCAGGTATGGCCTCATCCTACCAGTAGTGACACTGACCCCCTCTATAGGGTCCAGGTATGGCATCATGCTACCAGTAGTGGCACTGACCCCCTCTATAGGGTCCAGGTATGGCCTCATGCTACCAGTAGTGACACTGACCCCCTCTATAGGGTCCAGGTATGGCCTCATGCTACCAGTAGTGGCACTGACCCCCTCTATAGGGTCCAGGTATGGCATCATGCTACCAGTAGTGGCACTGACCCCCTCTATAGGGTCCAGGTATGGCCTCATGCTACCAGTAGTGACACTGACCCCCTCTATAGGGTCCAGGTATGGCCTCATGCTACCAGTAGTGACACTGACCCCCTCTATAGGGTCCAGGTATGGCCTCATGCTACCAGTAGTGACACTGACCTCCTCTATAGGGTCCAGGTATGGCCTCATGCTACCAGTAGTGACACTGACCCCCTCTATAGGGTCCAGGTATGGCCTCATGCTACCAGTAGTGGCACTGACCCCCTCTATAGGGTCCAGGTATGGCCTCATGCTACCAGTAGTGACACTGACCCCCTCTATAGGGTCCAGGTATGGCATCATGCTACCAGTAGTGGCACTGACCTCCTCTATAGGGTCCAGGTATGACCTCATGCAGGGGCGGACTGGCCTGGGGGGAAAGGTGGCAATTTCCCCCTGGGCCGCCTGGATTCCCTGTAAATGGGCCGCTGTGCTGGCAGCTCAGAGCTGCACATGTCAGGTACTGGAGATGATTGTGTGCTACTGCTCGGACGGCTCTAGCGCGGGGTTTACAGAGTGGAGGAGCAGTGACAGAACGCCTCTCACACTCACTGCAGCTATGAGCCGGCGATGTGTCCTGTGACAGGGCTGAGAGTGTTGTATCCCTGCAGAGCACAGCCCTTCCCCCTCCTCTACACAAATAGGAGAACAGATCTGCTCTGTCTCCTTCCGCCCCTCTCTCCCTGTGCACGCTGGATCCTAAACATGAGGCATTATCCGACAGTCACATCCTAAACATGAATCCGCTGACTGAGCCAGTGAGGCTGCTGCTGGGACTGTACAAGTGAGTGAGCTGTGACCACACTCTCCCATCTTTACTCTTTCTTCCTACTCCGTCTCTCCAGAATGCCTCTCCCTCTCCCCCAGCCTTGTTTAACCACTTGCCTACTGGACACTGTCACCCCCTTCCTGCCCAGGCCAATTTTCAGCTTTCAGCGCTGTCCCTCTTGGAATGAAAATTGCGCAGTCATGTTACACTGTACCTATATGACATTTTTATAATTTTTTCCCCACACACAATTCAAGCTTTCTGTTGGTGGTGTTTGCTTAAAAAAAAAAAACACCCAAAAAAGTTTTTAACCACTTGCCAACCAGCCGCCACAGTTATACGGTGGCAGGTCAGCAGGTTACCATGTACGGCGGTCCACAGGAGCGATCCTGGGGACGTGCGCCCACTCGCTAGCAGGGAAGCCAATCCACGGGGGCCAGCAGCCACAATTGCCACCAGGCACCCTCAATCACTCCCCTTGGAGAGAGAACGGTGGTCTGCTGTTGTAACACGGCAGACCGTTGTTCTCTCAGAAATCAATACAGGGCTCCTGTGTTCCCCCTATATAGGAACACAGGTCTCTGTGTTCATTTCACAATACCATCCCCTCTAATAGTTAGAAAGCACCCCATAGGCTCACACTTAACCCTTTGATCGCCCCTGGGTTAACCCCTTCCCTACCAGTGTCATTATTACAGTAACCGTGCATATTTTTAGCACTGATTACTGTAGTAATGTCACTGGTACCCCCAAAAGTGTCAAAAATGTGAGTTAGGAGTCCGATCTGTCCGCCACAATGTCGCAGTCCCGCTAAAAATTGCTGATCGCCGCCATGAATAGTAAAAAAATTAAAACAAATAAAAATGACATAAATATTTCCCCTAGTTTGTAGACATGATAACTTTTGCGTAAATCAATCAAAATACGCTATTTGGGATTTTTTTTTTACCAAAAATATGTAGCAGAATAGAAATTGGCCTAAAATTATGAAAAATTTTGATTTACATTTTTTTTTTTTATTGGGAATTTTATATAGCAGAAAGTGAAAAATAATATATACTATTTTTATATTTTTATATTATTATAAAAATATATTTTTATTTTTTTTTTTTTGCAGAATTGTTGCTCTTTTTTTGTTTATAGCACAAAAAAATGTATTTGGGTACAGCATCGCACGACCGCGCAATCGTCAGTTAAAGTAACACAGTACCGAGTTGCAAAAAATGGCCTGGTCCTTAAGGGGACAAAACCTTCCGGTCCAGAAGTGGATGAAATGTTTTTCTAGGTAGCACTGAGGGGAAGGCACTAATATGCCGCACTTATCGGGACTGATGTGGAGGCACTAATATGCCGCACTGATGTGGAGGCATTAATATACCGCACTGATAGGTGGCACTTATGTGGAGGCACTAATATGCTGCACTGATGGGCGGCACTGATAAGGAGTACTAGCAAGACACTGTGTTGCTCCAGGACAAAAAGCCTCCGTTCAAACTTCAGCCTCAGAAAGGAAATTCAGGTGCACGCCCTGGTTGCAACAGAAGCATGTGGAAGAAATGGACTGGATGATGGCACTCCAAAAAATTAGTCCTTTATTGAAGAAAAAAAAGATACAAAAATACATGAAGGATGATCATACCATAGCGGAGATGATGACACTGGCAGCTAACGCATTTCACACCCAAGCTGGTGCTTAGTCATAGCATGATTGGAGTGCCGCCATCCAGTCCATTTCTTCCACATGATAAGCAGTACTGTTTTGCACTGATGCAATGATGGGCAGCACTGATGGGCACTGAAAGGCAGCACTGATTGGTGTCACAGATAGGCACAGACTGGCGTCACCTGCTGGGCAATGCTGAGGCTGCACTGTAATGCTATGCTCTGATTACCTGTACAGGTCTCCCCTGCCAGGAGATGCCGCTGATCTGGCTCTCCACATTTACACGTGATCGGCTGTGATTGGACACAGCCAATCACATGTGTAATGAGCTGCTGCATCGGCTCTTTAACAAGATCGGGGTCATGCCATGTCATATTTGTCTTGCTTCATTACATCAATACCCAATATAAAACCAGGTGGGCATGGATGGAGAGCTGATTCAGTGGTTCAACGGGCCACTTGACTAGACTTGCCCTCCAGGCCTAAGGCTGCCAGCCCTCCCCTGACCTCATGCTACCAGTAGTGACACTGACCCCCTCTATAGGGTCCAGGTATGGCCTCATGCTACCAGTAGTGGCACTGACCCCCTCTATAGGGTCCAGGTATGGCCTCATGCTACCAGTAGTGACACTGACCCCCTCTATAGGGTCCAGGTATGGCCTCATGCTACCAGTAGTGACACTGACCCCCTCTACAGGGTCCAGGTATGGCCTCATGCTACCAGTAGTGGCACTGACCCCCTCTATAGGGTCCAGGTATGGCCTCATGCTACCAGTAGTGGCACTGACCCCCTCTATAGGGTCCAGGTATGGCCTCATGCTACCAGTAGTGGCACTGACCCCCTCTATAGGGTCCAGGTATGGCCTCATGCTACCAGTAGTGACACTGACCCCCTCTATAGGGTCCAGGTATCCCTCATGCTACCAGTAGTGGCACTGACCCCCTCTATAGGGTCCAGGTATGGCCTCATGCTACCAGTAGTGGCACTGACCCTAGCCAAATGCAAGACTAGTGAAAAACAGTCAGAAAAGATGAGTAGGGGGAAAAAATTCAGTGTCCTCCACCTGTAAAACCATTCCTGTTTTGGAGGTCAACTGTCGCCCATCTAGTGCCCCTGTTGTTAACCGTTTGCTGACCGCCGCAAGCACATATAATGCGGCGGCCTGCCCCGGCCAGGCAAAGTGACGTATGGGTACATCACTAGCCTGTAAGCCAATAGGGGGCGAGCCAATAGGGGGGTTGCGTTCACGGACACCTCCATGCATGTGACCGGCGGACCCGATGTCCGCCGGTCACTCGCGATCGTCCGCTGTGAAGGGAGAAAGGCAGGCGGCTGATGTAAACAAAGCCGCCTGTCATTCTCCCCTGTGTAACAGCACAGATCATACGGTCTTGCTATGTAGGACCATTGATCTGTGCTGTTACATGTAAAGCCACATCCAATCACAGCTAGTAAAACGCCCCTAGGGACACACCTAACCCCTCCTTCCCCAATAAAGTTAACCCCTTCCCTGCCAGTGTCATTTTACAGTAACAGTGCATATGTATAGCACTGATTACTGTAGTAATGTCACTGGTAACCCCAAAAGTGTCAAAAATGTCAGTCAAGGGTCCGATCTGTCCGCCGCAATGTCGCAGTCCCGCAAAAAAAATCGCAGATCGCCGCCATTACTTGTTAAAAAAACAACAAAAATTACAAAAATCTTTCCCTTAGTTAGTAAACAAAATAACTTTTGCGCAAACCAATCAAAATACGCTTATTGTGATTTTTTTTTTTAACCAAACATAGGTAGCAGAAAACAAATTGACCAAATATGTTAAAACATTTTGATTTTTACGGGGGAATTTCATATAAAAAAATGTGAAAAATATTGTTATTTTTGCAAAATTGACGCTCTTTTTTTGTTTATAGCGCATGATCAAAAAAATCGCACAGGTGATCAAATACCACCGAAAGAAAGCTCTGTTTGTGGGAAAAAAAAGGCCGTCAAATTTGTTTAGGTACAGCGTCGCATGACCGCGCAATTGTCCGTTAAAGTCACGCAGTGCCGAATCGCAAAATAGGCCCTGGTCAGGAAGGGGGTAAAATCTTCCGGGGCTTAAGTGGTTAATTTCATGAACACCAAAGCAGCTGAAACTGATAAACAACCCCCTCTGCCATTTTACTGACCAGATCAATATCCCAGGAGTTTAATTGACTTGATTGCTTTACTCTGATTAAAAAAAAGTGTTCCTTTATTTGTTTTGAACAGTGTATATATCATAGTTTGTAGACGTGATAACTTTCACACAAACCAATCAATCTACACTTATTGGGATTTTTTTTTTTTATCAAAAACATGTAGCAGAATACATTTTGGCCCAATTTAATGAAGACATTCTATTTTTTTTTTCATTGGATAGGTTTTACAGCAGAAAGTAATATTTTTAACACCAGAAGAAAAGCTCTATTAGTGTGATAAATTGTATTTGAGTATAGCGCTGCAACTGCAAGAGCTGCAATAGCCAGTTAAAGTAATGCAGTGCCGAAATAGCAAAAAATGGCCTGGTCATAAAGGGGGGTAACATGTTCTGGAGCTGAAGTGGTTAAAAGAGTTAGTGAATTGTTAATTGTTTATATTTGTAAAAACCAATAAAAAAAGGCTGCAGAGACGTTATTAACCACTTAAGCCCCGGAGGATTTGGCTGCTAAAAGACCAGGGGGTATTTTGCGATTCGGCACTGCGTGACTTTAACGGACAATTGCGCGGTCGTGCGACGCTGTACCTAAACGAATTTGACATCCTTTTTTTCCCACAAACAGAGCTTTCTTTTGGTGG